>NC_044064.1:16639944-16789595 GCF_902167405.1 Gadus morhua
TAAACAGTCCCGACCACCAATTCCAACTGTTCTTGATCCCTGTTGTGGTTCACAAATTGACTCATGCCATCGATTTTTCCAACAATTGCATCTAAATGAGGCCCCCTTCACACACACTTACAGAAACACAGAAACACACTCACAAAACCAGTCACAATCTCAACTTGCATCACCAGAAACACATGAATCTTTCCTAACCTTACCGTTGTGACAGTAACGCTGTCAAACTGGTCCCAACCAAAACACAACCACATAGTTGAATTGAGCTAATCACATGTTCTCCAATATCGGATTACAGTGTTGGGTTGTGCATTCAGGAACAGTCTTTTGTATTAACCGGGTGCGAAGTTGGATTCATACAAAAGGTAGATTGTGCAAACTAACCAAACTCATGGGGTGTAAATTGTAGCTTCTGACCAAACCTAACCCAAATACTATTCTGATTTGAACTCTCGAGCATATCAACAAAATAATAACATAATCATATAAATCCCCTAAGAACGAGGGATGAAAGTGACTGACTCTACACATGCCATTTTTCTAGCACTAACGTCATAGTATTAAATTGTTTGTAATTGTAAAAAAAAAAGAAGTGTAAATTCATAAAATAAAATAATTTAACATATTTAGGTATTGATGTTATAGTGTCCAGACTCACTAGGTTGTTTGAATCAAAGACACAATGCACTTGGTCCACAAGGGCCGCCTTCCGACCTCTATCTGAAACCACACTTTAGATAGAGGCGAGAGAAATACTCAATGATTTATTTTCTCTTTGTCCAAAGTGTGTCTCCTGTGTGGATAACTAATGCCGCATTTCCACAGGCGGGTGCGGGTCAGTTCGGTATGCAAAGGTGAGGTACGGTTCGCGTTTCCACTGCCAAAAGTGGGCGTGATCCGGACTGAGCCGTAGTGAGCCCTGCAGTACTCATCTCGCAGTACTCCTCCATTGGGGTACTGAGACGTCTGAAAGGGTGCCAACAAGTTCGAGCTAGACACGCCGTCCGTTAATTGGTCGACAGAAACGTCAGTTCCGTGCGACAGAGGGATAATAACAATCAAACCCAGTACCCGCAAGGTATTTCTGGACAACGGTGAAAGCTTAGTTTAAAGAAGAAAATGTCGCGCAAAAGTTTGACCTCTTTTTGGATGTCCTACATTGTGGCTCTTTTGTCATTTTGTCGCGTTCTTCTTTATCCTTGGTTTTATTAGCAGGCTACAACGTGTCGGGCTACTATGAGGTCACGTTGCTTATGTAGCTGCCGCAGCTATTGCCACCCGGCTTAAACCTCGCCGTACCATAAGGGTACTTTCGGCAGTGGAATCGCGAGCCCTAACTGAGCTGGGCTATACTGCACCTTCACCACTGAGCTGAGGCGTGCTTGGCCTAAGACTACCTACCGGTGGAAATGCGCCATTATTCTGTTCCCCTGCGAGCCACTTTCTGTGGCTTCCTTTTGTTTCTATACATGCGGTTTTCTCCAAAAAAGTTTGGTTCCCTATCCACATTTTTCATTTGGGATATTTTCATTCCCTGCGAATCGCTTCATCCCCTGCTGGTCGGCCCGGGCTAGCCGTCCGTCCCTGACCCCAGCCGGTGTGTGTACGTCCACAATGACCAGCCTCACTGACGTTATAGCCCCATTACACAGAGGTGTCATGGCAGGACAACACAGGTGTTGCTATTAACACTGGTTAGGGTCTGCTGCATCCCCGGGGAAGAGGTCGGAGGTAGCTTCACTAGTCTACTCCACTAACCTGGGCCTCGGCATATAAACATGGCCCATCCGTCATCAGTGCTATGAGCGACACATGTGTCTCCCGCCATGATGCCTCTCCCTCCTAACCGTCTTCCTCCTCTTCTTCACTTTCCTTCTAAAGACAACTCCCGAGCGACGTGCTGACGGAGGCCTACCGTTGAGGATGAGCGGCACGGCAGGCTTCACCCTCATCTGGGTGTTGACCAGGTGGGCGGGGCCCGTCCTCTTGGAGCTTCGCTGTCGGGCCACCACCTTGGCCACCTTGGTCTCTCCGCTGGCCGCCGCAAAGTACGCCGTCTGCGGGAGAGGAAGCGGGGAGATTATAGAGGTGCTCCATGGTTTAGTCACCTTGGTGTTTCGGTTGATACACTTAGCATATCATTCAATGTTTGTTATATTTCATGTTATTACATAATTGCATTAATAAATACATACTTTTTTATTCACTCATTTCGCCTATTACCAGGATTGTAAAGCAATCCATTGAGGGAGGATTGTTTCCAAGTGTTTGGAAAACTGCTGTAATCACACCAGTATTTAAAGCAGGGAACCCCATGGTCACAAGCAACTATAGACCAATTAGTAACTTACCAAGTGAATCAAAAGTTGCTGAAAAATGGATATCCGAACAGATTATCACACATCTGAATGCATCCTCCTTCTCATTGCATCCATTGCAGTTTGGATTTCGTAAACATCATTCCACTGAAACAGCAAAGTGTTATCTTTTGGAAAATATCAAGGCTAGAGTGGACAAGGGAGGCGTAGTGGTAGCCGTCTACCTTAATCTTAAAAAAGCCTTTGATACTGTCAACCATGACATCTTAATTGCAAAGTTGACTATGTTTAATTTCTCATCTAATGTGACAACATGGATTAAATCATATCTTGCAGAGAAGAAACAATGTGTGCGTATAGGTGATAAAATCTCACAAATAGTCAAAAACTGTGTCGTGTCCCACAGGGCTCTACTTTAGGCCCCTTATTGTTCAGTTTGCACATGAATTACCTTTCTGATGCTTGTCCAACTTCTGTTACTTGTCAGATATATAGTGACGACGAGGTCATCTATTTACATTCTAAAAATAAGAAAAGAGCTGCAGATGAACTATCAGCTGCCATGGTTTATGTTTCTTACTGGTTGACCAGTTCATGTTTACATCTCAATATTAGAAAGTCTGTATGTATGTTTTTTTTAAAGTCTGCCAAAAAAGATCCCGAGCCTGCTGTGTTAGTAGCAGGGAGAAAGTTATTAGTTATGAATGAATATAAGTACCTTGGTATTGTAATTGACACAAAACTCACTTTTAAAACTCAAGTGAAAAAGGTTGTAAACAGAATCAAATTCAATTTAAACAATTTTAGATATATAAGGAATAATTTAACAACTGAAGCATCTAAAATATACATGCATGCCATGATCCTCTGACACATAAATGATTGCCTCACCAGCTGGACTCAGACATCAAGAACCACTTTGCAATCAGTGGAAAGACTTTATAAGCAGGCTTTGAAAACACTAGATAAGAAATCAAATGCTTATCACCATTGTACCATTTTTAGCAAAACATGGTTTCCTAAACTGGGAAAACATGATCAAGTTTGCTGATATATTACTAGCATACAAGATCTTCAATGGCTTAGCACCGCCTCCACTTAGTCAGTTCATCAAACAAAATCAAAATACATCGACAAGATCTTCTGCTAGAGGGGACTGCAAAATACCATACAGAAAAACATATTTTGCTCAGTCAGCCTTCTCTTATCGAGCAGCACACACCTGGAACTCCATACCAATTGAATTTAGGAATGATCCCAACATATTTATGTTTATTTTATGTTTTTTGTTTGTTATTCTCTTCACTTTTAATCCTTTTTATTCTGGCATGATACATAACGTCTCTGTCATCTTAGTTTGAATCCTTGTCCATGTAATGTCAATTTCAATCATCTGTCTAATGTTGTGTTGCTTTTATGCTTTTGTATGTTCTATCTTACATCAACCAAATCTGGTACATTTATATGTCCGATGTAATGGTCATGTTGATTCAATTAAAAAAGTAAAAAAATATTTAAAAAAAAATTCAATTGATAGCACAATGCTTCTGTGTTTATGGGCAGCCTATATAACAAGGTTGTCTATGGAAAAAGGGCTGCATCTAGTTTGTTTCAATATTATTTTGATCTATTCTAGTATCAATCAATACGCATTGTTATTGACTGTTTCCCAGGTGAAAGGTTCAGGGTTCGGTCCACCACCTGACCTGATCCACCACCTGATCCATCACCCCTCCATGGTGGTCAGAGCCCCTCCTCCACCCTCCACCCCTCCATGCTGGTCAGAGCCCCTCCTCCACCCCTCCATTGTATTCAGAGCCCCTCCTCCACCCTCCACCCCTCCAACCCCCATGGTGGATCAGAGCCCCTGCCCCATCCCTCCATGGTGGATCAGAGCCCCCTCCTTCACCCTCCACCCCTCCATGGTGGATCAGAGCCCCTCCGCCACCCTCCACCCCTCCATGATGGATCAGAGCCCCTGCCCCACCCCTGCTCCACCCCACCATCAAGTACCTCTCCTCCACGGGGGCGCTCGGTCCGCACTACAGAGGGCATGCTGGCCAGCAGGCCCTCCAGCTGGTCATGGCCCAGCAGCCTGTGGGGTATGTGCTCCTGGGTCAGGGCCTTGTACTGGGCCGTCAGGCGGGACAGGGACACCCCGGCCGGGTTCGCCTGAAGGACCTCCCGGAGCATCTTCTTCACCAGCTCCGCGTCCGCCATCTGGAGAGGAGAGACATGTTTATCACCCAAGGGTCTGTGCACCACAGGACCAACCATGGTTTGTGCACAACCAAAGGGCGAGTAGACGTCGGTGTGGCCCCAAACACCAGAGCAGAAGTTGGTGTTGCTCCAAACACCAACACTGCGTAGTCAGAAGGTGGTTTATCTATGTGTCAATGTGATTTATCTCCACTAGTAGTAGGAGACCAGTCCTACTACCTGGTAGTAGGTCTACCAGACCCATACTGAGTGATAGGAGCGAGCTCTGTGAATAGGGTTGATACTTTAATCATCATTAATCATTAATAAACTGGTACGGGTTAATGTTAAACACTGCTCTAACAATGGAGAAACACAGACAATTACTATGTTTACTGAACTCCATTAAAGTGACAACCAGAACATAGTTGAACACTTTGAATTTAGTATGCCTACAGTTTTATGTACCGTTTTTCTATTTAACTTTATCCACAAAGCCTGTACTTGTTCTGTTCCTTAGGACTCAAAGAGCCATATGGCCCACCAAACATTGATAGTATTTATCACAGCTCTTAAAACTTGATGAAAGAAAGATTCTATAAAATATTACTGCAAAACATGATGGACTTTGTCCCAAAGACAAGGGACACACCCTCAACATTTTAACTTTTCTTTCACTTTAGACTGCTTGACAACTTGCCTTAAGTGCACCTTTGAAACTATTATAGTAGGACTATGCCTATTAATTGACTATTATAAAACATGTTGCAGTGACAATAACCTATACCGAGGGTACCCCAGTGTCTCGGTGGGGTGTAGTGATGGGGCTAATATCCACTCATTGTCCTACACACACAATAACATATCTAAAAATAATGGATATAACTAGGACAATAAATAACAAACCAATTGCATTTCCATACTATAATGGGATATAAAAAAAGTAAAAAACAAGTAGTAGGACAAGCACTAAAATTCTTGGATGTTGCACATTCCCTTTTAGCCATGGACTAAAACTGCATTTATAACACTGAATTGTTATCGCACAGCGGTGCAGAATTCATCGGGACGGGGCGGGGACGTCATCCGTCACGCTGCCGCTCCACACCCATTCAGTCTCCTATCGTCACACAAACCGGGATAAAGTTTCACTCTCTTTTCATCGGAACCCAGTTTTCAAGTCACCCTGTTAGTGCGGCGTCCTTACTGTTGTTTCTAACTTTCTAACCGGTTCGCACGTCCTGTCATCTGTTAGTTTCAATGTTATCCAAAGTGATCCGCCGCATACGTTACAAACCTTGTGTGAAGATAAAGTGAATCGAGTTAACATCAAACACAAGTTAACATCAAACCCCACCCAGCATAGCTCGGCTCACACACACACACACACACGCATATACTCACACATACCATAACACACGGACACAGAGTCGGTCTATACCTTGAGAAACAGACTGGGTGGCAGTGGGTACTGAGCGGAGGACCTGTTGCTGCCGCGTTCCGCTGTCAATCTGTCAGTCTGTCTGTCCAACCGGGTCCTGCTGTCAGTCTGTCTGCTCCCTACCGAGTCGATCTACCGGACTCAAGCCGGGCCCTGATTGGCTGGCTGCACACTGTCCCGGGTTAATTAACATAACGTCGAGACGCAACCACCACGGCGACACCCCGGACACACAGGAATGTACAACTATATAGTTCATATATAGTTCATATATATGTATATATTATATATATATATATATATATATATATATATATATATATATATATATATATATATATATATATATATATATATATATATATATATATATATATATATATTTATATTTATATGTATGCATATGTATATACACATGTATGTATACATATATGTTATCTTGGATTAATGGATCATATTATACGCCACATTGGGTGGTAATAGGCCTGATTCCAAAGGCAATGACCTCATTATACATGTCATGACACATTATCATATTGTTGCAGCATGTGGCACATATCACATGTGTTCATATATATGTACATACAGCATATATATATATATTTTTTTTTATTTATTATTATTATTATTATTATTATTATTATTATTATTATAAGAATAGGCCAGATGTTAATGAGCACAGATGGGAGAGTTAAATGAAGAAATCCTATTAATACATAATAACGCCCACAATAAGGATTAAACGCCCACTGTTTGGGTTTTGTTTCTACGGTTTCGTTTTTGCAGAAACTACAAGATGGTTCATTAAAGCGCTATAACTTTGACCTTGACATTCTTAATGGCCTCAATAATATAAACTTTATTTTATCAAATAAAAACACCTCCCTTGGGAGGTGTTCGAGTACAATACAGTGGGGAGGAGACCTCTGGGAAAACCCAGGACTAGGTGGAGAGATTATATCGCAACACTGGCCTGGGAACGCCTCATGACCTAGAGCTGGTCAATTGTGGCCCGAGAAAGGGAAGTCTGGGAGACTGGGACCCCATTCTTGAGCTGCTGTTCCCCCGACCCGAACAGCATAAGCAGATTGCAGATTGATTGACGATGAGAATGAGGTTGAGGATATAGGACAGTAAATAAAAATCCAATTGCGATTTCATTCTATGATGAAAAAGTAGAAAACAAGTAGTGAAAATATGTATCTTTGAATAAATAAATATGTATAGGTTATATATATATACACACACACACACACACACACACACACACACACACACACACACACACACACACACACACACACACACACACACACACACACACATATATATATATATATTTATATATATATATATAGGGTTATATTAAATTAAATACAAACTAGACGGCATGCATAACCTATATGTTTTATATACCATAACAGACAGCAGTCCAGTGTTTTGTGTGTTGCGGCGGGTAGTAATTCGTGTCACACACCGGATGTTCCAGCTGCCTACCGGAAGTGTCCATGGTGTGCGTACTTCCTCTCTGCTGTCATCCCTAGTAGGTTTCCAAACAGTCCTATTGTTCCGTCTCTCTGTTACTCACTGTGGACACAGCACACTATATACGAAATACATACTGCTGGGACCAGGTAAGAGTCAGTATGAGGACGGTTCATATGACCCGCTGTCACCAGCGCTGGCCCGCCACACACAGCTAGCATCGATTAGCTCCGTTGCTAATTTAGCCAATTTTAATTGGAATATTATTTATTGTATTTGTTGGTGTAATGTAAAGTATGTTCCTAGATCCCCCTCATTGTCAGGCGTATACTTGGTTTGTGTTGGAGAGGTATCACTCGTTTTAATGCCAGTGTAGTGGTGCCTGAGGTGTCAGCTGGGTGTTTGTATTGAGATTGACACATAAACCTCCTAACGTGTTGGTCTTATTCATTATGGAGGTGTATTCATTATGGAGTTGTATCCCTTAGTTGTGTTCATAATGTAGCAGACAAATCCGTCCTAGATGTCCATTGAGAGTTGGCAGTTAGATATTTGACAGCTCGCCCCTCCCTACAAATATTTTCTAAATCTACGAGGAGGCATGTTGACATTTTGTTTTCCCCATCGAGTATATGAACTGAAATCAGCTCTGTGGGGGGTGTGTGCAGTAAAATACAGATTGCCTCCCCCTCTCCAATAGCGTCAAAAACATTGTTACTTTTAGAAGATGATGACACTTGGTACTGCATCATGGAGACCCTCCCCCTTTATCCTCGTCTCGTCTCGTCTTTTCCCAGAGAGAGAACTTGGTGATAGGAAAGGCATTTCTTTAGTTTAGCACATCTATACTGAGATATAAGAATAAATTCTATACAAGTGCCATGGCGTTAAACAGGAGGCACTCGTTTACCCCGCGGGTAAGTGAGATTACATATTGAGTAGTTTACTTTCAATAAAAAAAAAAATAGGTTAATGCTAGATTTCATTTCTACAAATGTTGAAAGAAAAGGGATACGGACATTCGTAGACAATACTTACCTGAATCTTGACATGTAGCATTGTCCTTTTCTCTGTGAGATGTCAGACAGGTTTGTACACATTTAAATAAGTGAACCATTTCTGTGATAAACATTTTGTTTTAATTGTAGTGTATCTCATAACCATTCCCTTCATCTTAAGGCTAAAGGCAGTGTCTCTTCCTCTATGCTGAAGCACGAAATGAAAAGAAAGTCTGTCTAGTTTCCCTATCCTGTATATCGATATGACTTCCAGGCAGTGTGAAGTTCACATGGTCCCGTCGTATGAGAGGGTTTCAGGCTGCTACATCCGTGGCGGTCCTCGTCCACTGTGAATAGGTGTCTTTGTTGTGAGGGGGAGTTCCTGTTTTGTGTCTATTGCTTGTTTTAGTGCCATATGACTTGGTGTCTATGAGTCTGTTGTTTGTCTCCTCGGCACATGGCTTGAGGCTCTCCTCCCTCGACCCAGTGGCCACTACTGAGTAGCTCTGTTGTTTACCGCTCTTTAACCTGCTATGGGTGGCAAGGAGTTCACACCGGAGCCAGTGGTCGTTGGCTCCACTGGAAAAATGTGTCACATGCTTTTGCTCTTTCCTGCAAACTTAGTTAACCTTATTCAGTGGCGTTTGTTATGAAACTTGAAACTCGCTGTGGTCTAGTGATTGTCAGTTGTGATGTTCATACTTATGTATAATAGATGTACAATGAATACATTTACTCCTCTCCTCTCTTCTACTCTCTGCCATTGCCTCTCTCCTCCCTTCATACCTGTTTATCATCTCTTCATTGTCCTCCAGCTGACCAGCCCGTTGATCAGCAGAATGAGCAGTGGAGGAGGGATAGAGAGTGGGAGGCCCGCCAAGGTAAAGGGCCATGTATAAATTCTCTGCAGTGTACTACATGGGTGTGGAGAACATGTGACCTATGTTGCAAAAATACCTGGAACAGTTCTTAGTGATGAATACTTACTTCAACAACCCAAACCTACCCCAATGTCAGAGCTCCCATTAGTTCATGTGCCTTAGCTAAGGTAAGACCCTCCACTCTCTCTGTCTCTGTTCTAGGTCGGCTCCGTGGTGGAGGTCATCGGGAAGGGCCAGCGTGGCACTGTAGCCTACGTGGGCGCCACCCTCTTCGCCTCGGGGAAATGGGTGGGCGTCATCCTGGACGAGGCCAAGGGCAAGAACGACGGCACCGTGCAGGGCAAACGCTACTTCACCTGCGAGGAGAACCACGGGATCTTTGTCAGACAGTCCCAGGTAATGGAAACGTTTGAGTTGCTCTGAACCGTATGAGTTGATTTGCACCTGTTGGCGTCTTTCACTAGCAAGGGGTCCTCACCGCAGAGCCAAATGCGTGGAGCTTGATGTCAGGCTTCACCTCTCTGGACCAAGTCCAGCCAATTTGGTTTTTACGCTAGCCAATCAACCCAATTATGATTAGGGTTATGGTAAGGTTTACGACGTAAGGTTATGGTTAGGTTTAGTTGTTGAGTGTTGATCACTATGAGATGAACAAAAAAGTGCCTTTGGCTGTTCTGCGTGGGGGCCGCGTGTTAAACTCAAGGCAACCATCGCTGTGTATGAGCGGCGTTGTATATGCAATGCGAAACAAATTGTGGCGTTATACTGATATGCTTAACCGTGACTCTGAAGCAGAGATAAACCATAAATAAATCACTGCTCATACGGAGCTCCACACATCCAAACACACACCGAACCGTGACACTATAAGTTTCCCGAGAAGCATTACCCTCTCTCGGACGCCTCAATCCACCACCGCCCATCGCCAACAAACAAAAAAAATATATATATATACCAATATAGCGCTACTGTGGTGGTGTTCAAAAGAATCACACAACTCAATATGATTTTAAGTAGGTTGAAATCATTTGGTCAATATTTCGACACAATAGGCAGATTATAAAGTGCTATGCTCTGAACAATAGCCATGACAACCATAAAAGCTAAGCCAAAAATGTATGTAGGTCCTATCATATCTCCAAATTCACTGATCTATTCTGTCACAGGATTGATCCAGAATGGTTCACGTCACACATCTTTTCCAAACCGCTAAGATGGCTAAAGTCTTCCAAAAGTAAATACCACTAACTGTCCGTCAACTTTTAGCCTCACTCAGTGCGTTTACATGGGACAGCTAGATCGGATTAAGCCTTATACCGATTTTGCTACTCGAACGGACCGTGTCAATTATCCGAACGTACATGGCCTTCAAGAAATCGGATAATGGCCGGAGCATGGCTGAATCCGCTATCCTAGGTGGCGCTGGTTAAAGAGCCACTTCTGGTTGACCTCTATGTCCCAGCAACAACAAACACAGGCGGCATTCGAGAAAGATGTTTTCAGTAGACAGCTGTCAGTTCACTTCGTGTCCATGTCATTTCTCCGACGCTGCATTGTTTCTACCGCTCGGTCGTTTGCGGACTCCTCCGGCGGCGGAGCAGCGGGAGAAGTCCAGCTGGAGGAGTCCGCATACGACTGAGAGGTCGGAACAATGGAGCGTTCGAGAAATGACACGGACCCAAAGTGAACTGACAGCTGTCCCGCATACGGCAACAATCCCTTGCCCCTCGATGTAGCGTTTAAAACTTGCCTTCACAGTCAAAGCCAAAATTCCGTTCCCCCAATTCCTTCTCCACCATGGCCAAGATAACCCCAACTACGAGTCTTTGTTGTGGAAGCACAAGAGAGTCGGAAAACCCGACGCGGTCTTTAAGATTCATAATATCAGAGAATATCCCTGTCAGTTCGGTCGCGGCACAATGAATGAACAAAAATCGTATACACGTCAGAAGAAAAAAAGGTTTATTTTGACAGATGTCCCCGAAGTTACTACTTTACAACCTCGTTGATGACCAACGTTTAGGAAAACGTGTATTTCAAATCAGCCTTGGGTGAAATCGAAGGGTAGTGTGTTTCACTTTAAAGGGGGGGATGGCATGACACCGGCTTCCTGCATCTTCTGCGTCACCTTTTTAAATAAATCGCTTTTCTCGTTTTCCGACGGCAACAACCATAAACATATAAAGAAATAATGAAATATTTATATTTATAAAGAAATAAGAATTGTTTATATGCCTATGGCGACAACAACACGACTACCGTCTCCTTTTACTTCCGGCTCACATCCCCCGGCCGCAAGATCTCGAGCATGCACAGAACGCCGACGCGGATTTAAATGCAGTTAGAAACCGGACTATGATCGAGTTATCTAGTTGTTCTTATCCGATTTCGCTTGTCCGTTCATGTACCGATTTTCGAAGTAAATCGAGTAAAGGTGTTTACATGCATTTTAAAAGTCTGGTTGAGGTCTTATTCGTTTCTTATCCGATAATTACCCTGCATATAAACGCACTGAGTAAAGTCTTTCAGTTACCGGGATATAAATTAGGCAGAGTTGGTACCCAGGTGCCTTTCAGGTAGCGAGACATTTTTATTGGCACCTTCAGGGAGCAGATTTTATTAATAAAAAGATGCCTGTTCAACCTTGGATATAACATAACAGCAAAGGTCTGATGTGTTAAACGCTGGGACTCCTGTCCTGTATGCTGTCTCTGATCCTCTCTATCGCCACACCCTTTGTCTGCTTGTCCTCTCATCAGCAACATAGATTATTTGTTTTTAAAATTACATGACTGCCATCTGATGTGTGCACACGTCAGAGTGTGTCTGCACTTTTAACCTCATGATTCTTCTCCTCGCCAACTCGCTCTGATTCTATGAGCCATAACTGCATAGCTGAAAACATGACCCTTGTTGTCGAGGGACTTTGCAGATACTATCCAATACAACCAAGCACAAACAAACAATACCTGGGTATTAGAACAACAGCACGCACAAACACACAATATCAGATTATTAGAACAGCAAGCACAAACACACAATACCTGGGTTTTGCAACAAAGTACGAACAAACACACAATATCAGATTATTAGACCAGCACTCACAAACGCACAAGACCGGGGTATTGAAGCAGAAAGCACAAACACACAATACCTGGGTATTGTAACAGAACGCACAAACACGTGGCATCACTATGTTGCTCTACAAGATGGTTCATATGACTAAACACTGCTGCCTGCGCTTTGATTCCCTGCCTGTTTGTTGCGTGTTGTTGATGTTGTGTCGGGTGTTCCTCAGATCCAGCTGGTGGAGGACGGTTCTGCCGCCACGTCACCAGAGACTCCAGACTCTGTCACCTCCAAAATCCCCCGCCAGAGAGGTGAGGGCCAGTCACACCACTCCTTTAACATGGAGAACACCTACCGCCAGGCATCATTCATTATGTTAGCACACATTGGCATATTGTCAAAATATGTTTCTGTATCATGGATACATAGACTGGGTACCCCCAGCCCTGCAGCAGGGTCTGGAGGGGAACAAAACATTTCTTTCTGCTTCCGATATGCTTTTACTGGAGCCCATCACCAAGCTGGCTTTCCCCCTGGCATGCTATTGGCTGGTTAAACACAATGACGACAAGGCAAGCAGCCAATTGCGTACAGAGTCATTTGAACTAGGCCCGTTGATCACGCCTCTTGTGCTGAAGAAAATGACAGCAGCTTCCCCAGACCAAGGTGCAATCTACGATTGAGCTTAGTCTGGCAATCCCCTACATTGTCAAACACTTCATAACAGGACATAAGCAGGCCTGATAGAGTTCAGGCGTGGTGCTCCAACATACATGGCTCCGCCATGTATGTTGTCAAGAAAAGTGAAAATAGGTGAGCGGTGCCTTTTAAAATGTCTAGTCAACACGTCAACCTACCTGAACTTTTGATTGACATGTCTGCCACCAACTAGGCCTAATCTTTATAAGGAAGTCTTTTACCTTTGTATGTTTGCACTGAGGATGGTCTTAATGGGACTGAAAACGTTTTGCACTCACTTTGGGTAGCACTTTACACTTTTATGCAATAAAAACGTATTGTTGCATCGGCTACATGGTGTGCGAGTTCCGCTCCTTTTATTGTTGTCAAGAAAGGCAATTCTCTATGGTGTCTTCAAATGTATTTGATCATTTCAGGCACAACTGATTTCACTTCCTATCAGCCCTGAATAAGTGGTGTGTGTGTGTGTATATACATACTGGACATCACCAAATCTAATTCCTCTTTGCTCTGTCTCTCTCCATCCCTCTCTCTCCATCAGATATCCCTGAGACTCCGAGAGCAACCAAACAGGTACGATTATATAGAGGGGATGCCAATATCCTAAATTTGCATGTTTGATGCACAACATTTGAGTGCGTGTCTCAAAGCAGTCCACACAGGCTGATCTTAAGTACAGGGTTTCCGTGGTCCCTTCCAAAGTCTTAAATACGATTGTGTCAGGTCTTAAAAAATTATTGGATTATGGAACAAAAAAAAAACGAACGACAAAACTGTACAGCCCTGTTAGAATTGATCAGGCCCCCCCCAGCTAGTGTTTTGCGGGGGCTAGTGGCGTCTCCTCTCATTAAAAAAATAGTGATTTGTTACAGCTAGTGTGTTGCGGGGGCTAGTGGCGTCTCCTCTCGTAAAGAAAATAGTGATTTGTTAACGATCACTTCACCTTTATGGGTAAAGGCAACTTCAAGAAGATCTGGCTGGAAAACTACGCTGCAACTTGTGCAAGAAAACACTCAAATCAGGAATATCGGCATATTTGTCATTTACTACATTACAGGCACCTAAAACACGTGGTTATATGAATTATAAAATTATAATGTTCATTTATTTACTTTGAAGTAAATCTTGGACTATGATTTTCCTTCATATTCTTCTTTTTGCAGATATGGAGGTGAAATAGTTCTTAAATTGCATTCATAATGGTCTTAAAAAGTTTTGAAAGTCTTAAATGTACCTTGATGAAACCTGCAGAAACCCTGCAGTAGCTGTTGGTGAATTAGTAACATGCGTACATAACATAACATACTGTTAGGTAGCAGGGGAGAACTCCCCTGATTTTCACATGCATGCGAGTGCCTCAAGGCTTCTACCGTGGGAACCTGGGACTTGAATCTGGCTCCGCAACTTTGAACACTACTTTCCACATCAAGACTGGATAGATTTACCTTTTTGTGTTTTCACTCTATGTGTCTTTTTACATGCATTTCTCCCCCCCAACGACACATTCTCCAGACCCCCGTGAGCATCAAGAAGGTAGCCATTTTGAAATCCACCCTATTATTTCACCTCTACTTATGATCACCTCACCGTGGTTGCTCACCCCTCGTCTTCAGGCTGGAAACGCATTTCCTTCAGGTTTCAGCTTCATACGCTTGTTCGCTGCGCGGTCACTCCTCACAGGGCCGACTCACTCGCTCCATCTATGGCGGCCATCTTCAATGTGATTATCTGTATGCACGTTGGGTCTGTCTTCTTTGCTGGGGCTCTTCCTTACTGCCACTTATCAGCTAAAAAGCACAGGGACCATGCTAGCAAGCTCCCTGTGTTATAAATATTAATTATTATAGCAGATATCAAGAATATGCTGTGCCAACCAAGATAAAAAAACTAAATCTAAAGTATTAAAATAAATAGAAAATTAACAAATGATAACAATGTGGATTTCTTTTTGATATGTGTTCAGTATGAAGTAACTCAAGAGTTTAGGTTTAGA
Organism: Gadus morhua; assembly: GCF_902167405.1. Taxonomy (NCBI): domain Eukaryota; kingdom Metazoa; phylum Chordata; class Actinopteri; order Gadiformes; family Gadidae; genus Gadus; species Gadus morhua. The sequence goes on from NC_044064.1 coordinate 16,655,028, forward strand.
TTGTGTTGTCTGTTGAGTCAATTTAGCTCCATGAGAAAAGCTTACATTTGCTTCCATGGTCAACTGGGACCCCTTGGTCGTCTGTCACAACTAGTGTCACCACTTCACTCCCATCCCACTTGGTCAATAGGAAGAATCCCAGCAAACGAGAGAGAGCCCTAGCTTCGACATTTTGTTGTCTTTTCTTTCAACAGACACCTGGCATGCTTGACATCAACAGAATATAAATATCATACTTTCTATGATGGGGACGTTTGAGTATTGTCACATTTCAAATGTCATTCAGAGAATCATTGGATTTTGCCTTTTCGTTTGTTAAGTTACCATCTGCTCCACCTATGGTTTTGAATGGATCTCCTGAACATCGCTTGCTACATACGTGATCGGTTCGGGTGGATGGAAACATTCAGTAGTCACTTCTGTGGAACTTTCTTAAAGATGCGCTCTTTGGATACAGACTAACACGCAGAATGTCATCTCTGTGCTGCTAACCTCTTCCCTTGCTTCTCCCCTTGTGTGAATCTGTATGTTTGTGTGTGTGTTCCTCTGTTTCTCCGGCCTCTTGTTCCTCTCTCTTCCCCCCCTCCTCCCCAGCCTGCTCCCCGTCGCTCTGCCAAGGTGAGCCTGAACCCCCACTGACCCGGAGGTCAGAACGGGGCTGACACACCTTTGCACGCCCGCCTCCCGTCATAGTTCGATATACAGTCCATGTCTTATGTTCTCAATCGGACCGGGTCAAACGTGTGGTTGTTCACCAAGGGTACATCTGGAAGCCAGCAAACATCTCGGGGTTGGTTAGTTGTATGATCAATGAGCCTGCTTCATCAGCTTGGAGACTTGGATGGACCTTAATGGGTCATGGAAGATATTGTCGGTGAATCCAAAGTTGAATACTAATGTTATTTATTCTATACACATTTGGTACTTTATTTACATCGTTACATTCATTTACATTTGTAGTCTTTGTGCAAAGCCATATTGGCATCATTAGCATTTATAGTAGATTCCGTCACACATGTTTGCATTAGAATTAGTAACGGACTGCTGTGTGTGTGTGTGTGTGTGTGTGTGTGTGTGTGTGTGTGTGTGTGTGTGTGTGTGTGTGTGTGTGTGTGTGTGTGTGTGTGTGTGTGTGTGTGTGTGTGTGTGTGTGTGTGTGTGTGTGTGTGTGGTCACACTGTCAACAGTTGACCACCCCAGGTCGTCTGGTATCGGCCACCTCCCTCCCCTCCCTGTCTGTTCGTTCCCTGGGCCGCTCCCCCGCCCGCCCCGTGGTAGGACTCAGACCGCACCGACTACAGATAGGGCTTCACCTTCCCCCGTCATGCTCGGGATGGGGGGTTGTATGCGGTGTTATGAGGTCCACAGTGGTGGGGAGACAACGTTATAAAAAAGGTTCCTTAAAGGTTTCACAGGTTCTTATCCAAATCACAGGAGGTGGACGGTTGGCTATTTCTTGTCGAGAAACGTCACCAGGTTATCTTCTAGAAACAGTTTTACAGCTGCGGCATGAGGGGAACTTCACAAGGACTTCACAACTCTCACACACTCTGGGTTCAGCAACGATTGCTTATGAGAGGATGGCTTCTTGGGTCACTTGGTTTCACTGTTCTCTGTTAAGTTATCGGTTAGCTTTTATTTCTCTCCGTCTTCACGTGTTTTCTTTTTTTGATCCTTTAACCTCTTTCGCTCTTTTATTTCGCTCTTTTTTTTTTCTCTCCCTCTCTCTCCAGACCCCGCGCGCGACCTTCTCCTCCTCTTCCTCTCTCCTCAGTGATGTCAGTGAGGCAGGCCTCTCCTCCTCCCAGGGGGCCCTGGCGGCCCCGGTCGTCCCCCAGCCCAGCGGCTCACCCTCGGCCACAGCCACGCTGGCCCCCGCACCTTCCGGCCCAACCAAGGTGGGTCCCCTTCAGCTCACCGGTCCTGCACTGACATCCAGTTCAACTAAGTGATGTTTAATTGGGTTATGCTGAACATTATTCAGGTGTCAAGGAGGTGATGGAAGAGATGCAACAGGGTGTGGCTGGAGCCATGCTCATGTGCATAGATTTTATGAATTTATTTAACAATTTCATATTAATTTAACACTGTCAAAGACTAGAGTTTGAATTGCTTTTGAGATTTAATATGTTCATAAAATATGGGATGGGGAGCAAGAGGCAAAAACTGGTAAAGCCCCGACCAGAACCTACTCTCTTGTTCATTTAAGATGAGATCTTATTGTTGATTAATCCTAGATTGGAGATTTGGAGAACTGCCCACCCCTAGCACTTCGAACACAGCTCAGTATAGTGGTTCATGCAGGGTTCTCAGCCTCATCATACAGTCCTTCAGTTGTCACAGTTCTGACCTGTGTTGTGGTTGTTGTTCACCTGGCCCAGATGGAGCTGGTCGAGCCCAAGCAGGTAGAGTCTTCATCTCACGCCCGACAGCATGCTGCTAATATCTGGCATGAAGGGTTAATTTAGGTAATGATGTTAGAGAATAATACAATAACTGTTTGGTGACTGTTGGGTGAATGTCGGATGGGAAGCCTGGGACCATGTTGTCTCTGAGCGTTGGTGTTGATGGAATGGGGACGCCCTGTGTGTCTGTGGGACTGTTGGCTTGCAGGTATCGCTTACTAACTGACCAGGGACGTTTGAAACGTAGCCTGATGTATTGGGGGTTGGTCAATATCCGATGGATGCATTGTGTTCTTTCTCATAATTCTTCATACATAGTGAATGATATAATTAATAATAGGGATGCACCGAATATTCGGCCACCGAAAATGTTCGGCCGAAAATGGCCCAAAACATAAATTTCGGTTTCGGCCAAAAATCATACAGCGAACAAATATATATTTTTGAAGAAAAAAAATATATACAAATGTCTCATTTATTTAAAGGTACATTGTTCTTAAATTCTTGCTATAAGGTCTGCTCGAATGTTAAAAAACGTTTAGTATTAAATAAATATTTTGTATCAAATTTGTAATTGATTTTTTTTATTGAAAAGCAAGACAAAAAAGTTTATAAAGGACATTTAATTGTTTGATTTATGAAATGGTGAATGAAAAACAGCAAAAGCCACAATCGGTATTCAGTTTCGGTTTCGGCCAAGAATTTTCATTTCGGTGCATCCCTAATTGATAATGAATACAAAGCAATAATTGATGCATTCTCATTTCCAAAACCAGCTTGAGGTCCAGAAGGGTTTACTTAATTAACGTGTGGTCTTAAGTTCTGCACTGTTGGTTTCCTCTTCCTGAACTATCTACCCCCTCTATCACCCCTCCGTCCATCTACCCCCTCTGTCACCCCTCCATCCATCTACCCCCTCTATCACCCCTCCATCCATCTACCCCCTCTATCACCCTTCCGTCCATCTACCCCCTCTATAACCTTTCCATCCATCTACCCCCTCTATCACCCCGCCGTCCATCTATCCCTCCGTCCATCCACCCACCCCTAATCCTCCTGACCCCTCTTTTATCCCTGCATCCCTCCATCCATCCCTCTCCCTATCATCCCTCTCTCTACCATCCCTCCATCCCTCTATCCATCCCTCATTCCCTCACTCACTCCATCCATCCCTCTATCAATCCCTGTCTCCCTCCCTATATCCTCTATATTCCATCCCTCCATTGTCCCCTCACCTCCATCTCTCCCCAGGAGGAAGACTCCCTGCGGGCCCAGGTGAAGGACCTGGAGGAGAAACTGGAGACCCTGAAGATGAAGCGGGCGGAGGACAAGGTGAAGGTGAAGGAGCTGGAGAAGCACAAGATCCAGCTGGAACAGCTGCAGGAGTGGAAGACCAAGATGCAAGAGCAGCAGCTGGACCTCCAGAAGCAGCTCAAGGAGGCCAAGAAGGTGAGGGTCCACTCGGCTAGTGTGTGTGTGTGTGTGTGTGTTTTTGTGTGTTGCAATATTGTAAAGCACTTTGAGTATTGTATTGCATTGTATTGTATTATAGTACTTAACTGTGTAGCAACTGCAGTAGCTGCTATCATGGCTGTAACACGGGGAATTGATTAGCCTAGCGATTGTGGTACTTGCACTTGGTTCTATGAACATCCTTTCTGTACCGACAGCGATATATTGATGCACTTCTTGTGACAAATGTACTTATTGTAAGTCGCTTTGGATAAAAGCGTCTGCTAAATGCCCTAAATGTAAATGTTAATGGCCACTGGTTAGAAAAGCACTTTATTTACATGCAGTCCATGCACCATTTACAAACACAAAATCAGGTTAAAACATTTAAAAAGCCCACGTTTAGGATGCGGGCCGAGGTGAAGGAGTGAGCCCAAAATAAGAGCTCTTCTCACCACCGTTGTACGTTCTCTGCACCAATCAGGAAGCGCGGGAGGCGGTGGAGGGCAAGGAGCGCTACATGGAGGAGATGTCTGACACGGCGGACGCCATCGAGATGGCCACCCTGGACAAGGAGATGGCGGAGGAGCGGGCGGAGTCGCTGCAGGTGGAGGTGGACTCCCTGAAGGAGAAGATGGAGGAGCTGTCTATGGACCTGGAGATCCTCAAGCACGAGATTGAGGAGAAAGGTGTGTGTGTGTGTCTGTGTGTGTGTTTTGATGATGTTGTGTGTGTGTCCTATGCAGACATTTTGTTCAGTGACCACCTGCTTGGTACGACTCTCGATATTGTGTTACATTTCAACTAGCTCGTAGCTTAAATAACCTGGACTCCTCGTCAATGCTGATTGATATCGATCATTAATGTTATCAATAAAATCCCATCCTACAACTGATTACTTTAAAAAACGAATAATGCTGGCCATCATCTTTGTTCACAAGAACCATACTTTGGCCACTCCCAGGTCCCTCCCAGTCTGCTGAGCCATGCTGGTTTTGGTCACAGCCTGTTGGAGAACCATGTTATTGAGATGTTTGGATTCTGAAAGTGTCCAGCCTACTCACTGGAAAGGCCTCAGACACATTGCAGCTTTCCGGATTTGCCTGAGGCAATGATCATTGATTAATTCCATTGATTTATGTGTGACGTCCAGTTCCACTCTCTTATAGTCTGTCTCTCTCTCTCTGGGTTGCTGTGTCTCTCTCCCAGGCTCAGACGGAGCCGCCTCCAGCTACCACGTCAGACAGCTGGAGGAGCAGAACGGCCGCCTGAAGGAGGCTCTGGTCAGGTCAGTGTCCCCCTGACAACCACACGTACCAAACACAATGTAACACAATCAATTACAACAAAACACATGTAACGTGAACACAATAGAGAATGACATCATGTAACACAATGGAGAACAACAACAACACACATCATGTAACATGATAGAGAACAACGACACAATAGAGGAGAACAACCATTGAGATGAGATGATACTTATTGTGTTTAAGAAGTAACTTATGGGGTTTCAGGCATTCTGGCTGCTAGGATAGTGAGGGGAGGGAGCGAGGTAGGGAGGAGAGAGTAAGGAAAGGAGGGAGGGAAGGAGGAGTGAAAGGGGATAAACGGAGGGTGGGAAGGAGAGGAAAAGGAAGAACAGAAAGAAGGACGGATGGATGAAGGTAGGAAGTCTCTCCTCATAAGGTGCATCACTCTTCCTCCTCCAGGATGCGGGACCTGTCGTCGTCAGAGAAGCAGGAGCATGTGAAGCTGCAGAAGCAGATGGAGAAGAAGAGCACAGAGCTAGAGACCCTGAGGGGCCAGAAGGAGAAGCTGCTGGCCGAGACCAAGGTGGCTGAGGCCACCATCGACGAGCTGAAGGAGCAGGTAGCTGTCCTAACCACTCTGAACCGCTCTGGGCCACTCTGAACCACTCTGGAGGGCCAGTGCCCAGGTTCAAACCTGTATGACCGGGTTGTACAATGCAGGATCTGTTTACAAATTGTGGTTGCTGTAAACATCTTTCTCTCTCTCGTCCTATCTCCGTCCTTTCTCTCTCGCTCTCTCTCTACCCCTTCCCTCTGGGTCTTTCTCTACCTTCCCCACCTCTTCCCCTACAGGTGGATGCGGCCCTGGGTGCGGAGGAGATGGTGGAGACTCTTACAGAGAGGAACCTGGATCTGGAGGAGAAAGTGCGGGAGCTGCGTGAGACCGTCGTTGATCTGGTCAGTCTTCCTAGTCTCTCTCTGTCTCTGCCTCTCTCTCTCTGCCTCTCATTTCTAAAGCCTTTGTGTTCTCCTGCTCCTTCTCCTGCAGGAGGCAATCAACGAGATGAATGACGAGCTGCAGGAGAACGCGCGGGAGACGGAGATGGAGCTGCGGGAGCAGGTGGACCTGAGCGGGGCCAAGGTGCGAGAGGCCGGCCAGAGGGTGGAGGCCTCTCAGGAGACACTGGCAGACTACCAGCAGACCATCAGCAAGTACAGGGAGCTCACCGCCAGCCTGCAGGTGGGGACCCTCAGCACCTCAATGAGACCCAAGGGGACCCCCATGAACCACACTTAGAGCCAGGGACCCCCACACACCCCACTATGAGCCAGGGCCGGGGGAATGTATTCTGAACCGGTTCCATAAGGAGTCACAGAGATATACCGTTATAACGTTTCTTTATCAACAGGTGGCAGCGTCCACGATGCAGCCGCTAATTACACAAATAACCACTAGAAAGTGTGATAATAGCCTCGAGGTTCCAGTGTCGATGTCTTACTCACATTGCTAATTATAGCATTGACAAAAAAAAATTGTAAAGGACACAACATATGTGTGGTTGTTTAGGAGACCAACAGGGAGCTGACCAACGCCCAGAACACCAACGCCGAGCAGATCCAGGCCCCCACCGAGCTCTTCGACTTCAAGATTAAGTTTGCAGAGACCAAAGCCTACGCAAAGGTAGGCCTGAGACCTGGGTCAACACTCACCAGGTGTGTTTATTAAAGGGGACATGTTATGAAAACAACACTTTTCCTGGGATTTGGGGTGTTGTTTTGGGTCTCTGGTGCTCCCACACGCATACAAACGTTGTAATAAGTCTATACACGATTTTTTGAGTGGGATATGCATTTCTGAAGTCAGTCAACGAGGGTACATTTGAATTTTTCCACCCACTTCCCCACCCCCCTCCAATCAGAGCATAGATAAGATTTTGTGGACCAGCGGACAAGCGCTGGGTGGAGATGTTCGCGCATTTCAGAAGCAGGGAGATTCCATACAAAAATAGATGACTGCCTGGCAGGGAGTCCAGCAGAGCTGCTGGACTGCCGCCGAAGCTCTGGCAGGCAGTCCGGCAGCTCTGGCGGGGGGAGCTCGGCGGCAGTCCGGCAGCTCAGCTCTCGGGAGTACAATCCCTTTCTCCTGAGTACGTTTACATGCACAGCTTAATCAGATTAAGGCCATAGTTCGATTATGCTCCTCAATTGGACAACTGCAATTGTCTGAGTATACATGGCGGTGAGAAAATCGATTCATTGGCCGAAGCATTTCTTTCCCCGGTACGATAGGTGGCGCTGTGCCCATTTCAACTAGTTGTAATAGAGCCACCGGTTGACCTCTTTACGTCACTAGCATCAACAAACTCAGGCCGCCGCAGCATTCGAGAAAGATGTTTTCAGTAGACAGCTGTTAGTTCACTTCGGGTCCATGTCATTTCTCCGACACTCCATTGTTCCGACTTCGCGGTCGTATGCGGACTCCTCCGGCGGCAGAGCAGCCGGAGGAGTCCAGCCGGAGGAGTCCGCATACGACCGAAAGGATGGAAATGGAGCGTCGGAGAAATGGACCCAAAGTGAACTGACAGCTGTCCCGCATACAGCAACAATCCCTTTCTCCTCTGTCGCGTTTCAATATGGACTTCAGAGAGTCGAAGCCAAAGTTCCTTTACCCCAATTCCTTCTCCACCATGGCCGATATAACCCCCTACGAGTCTTTACTCGTTGCTGAAGTACCAGAGAGTCGGAGAACCTGACGCAGTCTTTAAGATTCATTATTTCAGAGAATATCCCCCTCAGTTCGGCCGCGGCGCAATGAATGAATAAAGATCGTAAAAAAATATTTATTTTGACAGATGTGCCCGAAGTTACTACTGTTAGGGATGTGCATTTCTGGCAAAAATACTACTCAATATTAGCTGAGAAGTATTCGCATAATATTCGAAAATTGGTCAATCAAGAACCCCCGACGCACGCACGCACCTCGGATACATAAAAATAAAAATTATTATTAAAAAAATTATTTCAACGTGGGCTTAGGCAGATAGACCTACATGCGCCGAAAACGGATCGCTATTTATTTTACTGAGCACAGCCTCCATGACGCTGAACTAGACACGGTGTGTCTTTTTACAATTTATTCGTTACCAGCATTCGTAGTGTTGATCAGCAGAGAAATAGTCCGCCAAAGACGTTGACGTCGCTTAGCAACCGAGGACGCTATTCACCACCGGAAGTTGTAAAGGCCCATGCAAGTCAATGGAGCGTTCAACAGCATTGAGAAGAGCCGTGTAATAAATAACCATAGTCACATTCATTATTCGATATTCTATGTGACTCCGACTATTCGACGATCGTTGCCCATCCCTAATACTTTACAACCTTGTTGATGACCAACATTTAGAAAGACATGTAGGCCTTCTTTAAATTCAGCCTTGGGTGAAATCGAAGTGTTACCGAAGTGTTAATTATTGACAGGCTGGGTACCTTATTCGTAGTTCCACTAACTTAACAGTACACGTCTTTTGCAAAGACACAACCGGACTCGTTCATTCACTAAACTGACACGCGCAACCGCTCGCTCTCCTCGCTCGTTCACTCACTCGCTGAAGTCACTCACACACATACGCTACTCTCGTAACAGAAGCATAGTTTGTACTGAAGAATGCATGTTGATGATGATTCACTTCTTATAGGGGGTAACTACATTTGCTTCCTCCATCGTATTTGCATACTTTTTAAATAAATTGCCGTCTCTCGTTTTCCGACGGCGACAACAACGTGACTATCGTCTCCTTATACTTCCGGATCACGCCCCCCGGGAGAAGTCTCGAGCATGCGCAGAACGCAAAATCCGATCCGACCCGATACATGCACACTTAATTCGACTAACAATCGAATAATCTAGGTGTCTTAATTCGACTATGAGTAACTCGATTCGATTATAGTTTGACTAAGGTGTATACATGCATCTTAATAATCCAATCATAGTTGGGCTAACCCAATAATTCGATTTTTTTTCTTTAGGGTCATGTAAACACACTGAATGTCGCGGTTCAATCTGGACTTCAGAGAGTCACAGCCAAAGTTCCTTTCCCCCATTTCTTCTCAACCATGATAACCCCATGGATCACCCCCATTACGAGTCTTTACTGGTTCTGGAAGTACCAGAGACGTCAGACGCAGTCTTTATGATTCTTAATATCATCCGAGGCCTACATAACTTTTGGCTGTGATATTAGATATTATATTATATAGAGATCTATCTATTAATATTAATAATAATATATATTTTTTTTTTTTTTTGCTGGGCCTTTATCGGCGTTAACGCGAAACTTTTATCGGGCGATAAAAAAAATATCGCCTTTAATCTATTTTCAAAGTTTGGTTGGGAGCTGGGCATAGGCGTCACCGCTTGACGCGTCCCCACCAGTTTTCGTCAAGAATCATTTTGTACCCACCTCTTGTAAAAAAACAAAACTCGAGTTGAATTATTGTAACGTGAGGGTTCGATATGTGGTGGTGGATCACTCTTTATGAGAATAAACAGCAGGGAGACGGTCGGATGACTTTCTCAAGCGGTACTTTACTTTGCTTGTCAACTCACAACCACAACACTACCTTGTTCGGACCCATCACGTGACTGAACTAACCAATCAGAAGCTAGAATTTAGACTGAGGTAAACGTGAGGGAATCAGAGAGGCAGATTCAACAGAATATCCTGACTGTGTTAAATATACATTTCTAGCAAATTAACTCCAATATAAATTATATAAATTTACTCTACAACTTTCAAATATTTAACTTCTAAATCTTACATTATTATGGATTATTACACTGCTCTTCTCAATGCTGTAGACTGCTCCATTCACTTGCATGGGCCTTCCAAACTTCCGGCGGTTAATTACATTTGATAATTCACCGTTGCCAAGGATAATTGACCGCTGTCAAGGTAAACGAAAGGACTTTTTGCCGTTTGCCGTTATAATCTAGATTAATCTAGATTACAGAAAATAATCTATGCCCACCACTATTATTATTATATAATATTGATATAGAGCTCCAGGAGTCCGCAAACGGCAACATTCATTTCTCCTCCATGCTGTGGTTCACTCTGACAGCTCATTTGTATGCAATAGGTAGCAGTTCATTTGCATTAAAGCTGCAGACGCCAGATACAGCACATTCTGAAGGGACTGAAACGGAGGGGAATCGTGGTTGGCAAAATGTTTTTGCCTAAAACCTATTTCCAGCAAACAGCTTCAAAAACATGTTTTCTGGAACTCGTATACTATGTATACTTGTTGGGAAAACTCCATAATATGTCTCCTTTAACAATACTTATGTGACATTGGTAGGCCTGAGACCTGGGTCAACAATCACCTGGTGTGTTTATTAACAGTATTTATTTTTCACCTGTGTCCCCACAACTCGTGTAAAGGAGAATATGTTACCTTGCTCCTCAGGCCATTGAGATGGAGTTGAGGAAGATGGAGGTGGGCCAGGCCAACCGACAGGTGTCCCTGCTCACCTCCTTCATGCCAGACTCCTTCCTCCGCCACGGGGGAGATCACGACTGCCTCCTTGTTCTGCTGCTCATCCCCAGGCTCATCTGCAAGGTGTGTGCAAGGGAGAACTCCTGCAATCCAAAATGGAAGAAAGGATGACCCCAGAAGTGAGATCCCTCCTTCAGGGACAGGAGGGCCATTGCTGCAGAACTCAGAGCATAATATAAGTTAATATAAGATGGTTGGTTACCAAGAAACAATGGTTAAGTCAGACAAAGTTATTATAAAATAAATGATGAACAGCTCTCGCTGTGCCAAAGTGCCAACGTCTTTGTGGGTTTCATTGGGCAGGCGGAGCTGATCAGCAAGCAGGCCCAGGAGAAGTTTGACCTGAACGGCAACGTGCTGAAGGGGCCTGAGATGCGGGGCCCTCCGGGGGAGCAGCTGAGCTTCGCCTCGGGTCTGGTCTACTCCCTGACCCTGCTACAGTCCACCCTGCACAAATACGAACAGTAAGACCCCGCCACGCCCTACCTGACCACCCTGTACTGCTGTAGACACACCAGCAGTAAGACCCCGCCACGCCCTACCTGACCACCCTGTGCTGCTGCAGACACAACAGCAGTAAGACCCCGCCACGCCCTACCTGACCACCCTGTGCTGCTGTAGGCCGCAGACACGGCAACCGTAAGATGCTAAACACGGTGGTGTTGTCGTCTAGTATGTAATTCATGACTTTTTCATATTCCTCCCTGACACAATTAACATCACAACACAGTACAGAGTTAATAATTCCGGATATTTTGCCTCGCTGAAACTGCTTCACCGTTCGTTGACGTTATTTGTGCTCGGCTGTAGTGTCGTGAACGTCATCGTGCCCACACGATGAACCAATGCCGTCATGAACCACTAGTTGCTAAGGAAGGAACCACCCCACGACTAATGGGGCTCTCACCTCGATCTACATGTAATCTACTTAATAAATGAAGTCCAATCTTCTGTAAAACAACGGGTGACTCATACTTGCCTGGAGGAGCTCACCTGGATCCAGAGTAGATGGTAAATGGACTCCATTTTTACAGTGTTTTTCCAACCAGTTGCTTTTTACTATACTGCCTAATATTCACCCATTCATGCACACATGTGCACACCGATGGCGGTGATAACCAAGCAGAGTGACAGCCAGCTCATCAGGAGCTGTGAGGGTGAGGTGTCTTACTCAGGGACACCGCGACACTCACACACCTAGAGGAGTCGGGGATCGAACTAGCAACCTTCTGGTGGTCAGCCAACCTGCTCCACTTCCTGAGCCAGTATTTGGAGAATGCCCAAGTAGGAGAACTTATCTCCAGGTGGATCCGTTATGCCCTCCCTCCTAACCCCCCTCCTCTCTGTGGTCCAGGGCTCTGGGTGGCTGCAGTGTTGAGGTGTTCAAGCTGATGGGCACGCTGTACTCTGAGATGAGCGTGCACGAGCGCTCCCTCGACTACTTCATCGACCTGCTGCACAAGGACCAGCTGGACGAGACCGTGCAGACCGAGCCTCTCACCAGGGCCATCAAGTACTACCAGGTACTCCCAGAACAACCAAGCTCGCTCGCTCACTCACTCACTCACTCACTCACTCACTCACTCACTCACTCACTCACAGACTCACTCACTCACTCACTCACTCACTCACTCACTCACTCACAGACTCACTCACTCACAGACTCACTCACTCACTCACAGACTCACTCACTCACTCACAGACTCACTAACTCACACTTGCAGACTCACTCACTCACTCACACACTAGCAGACACTCACACTAGCAGACTCACTCACTCACACTAGCAGACACAGACACTCACACTAGCAGACTCACTCACTCACTCACACTAGCAGACTCACTCACTCACACTAGCAGACTCACTCACTCACTCACACCAGCAGACTCACTCACTCACTCACACTAGCAGACTCACTCACACTAGCAGACTCACTCACTCACACTAGCAGAAACACTCACTCACTCAAACTAGCAGACTCACTCACACTAGCAGACACACTCACTCACTCACACTAGCAGACACACTCACTCACTCACACTAGCAGACTCACTCACTCACACTAGCAGACACACTCACTCACTCTAGCAGAATCACTCCCTCACACAGTAGCAGACACACTCACTCAAACTAGCAGACTCACTCACACTAGCAGACTCACTCACTCACAGTAGCAGACACACTCACTCACTCACACACTACCAGACACAGACACTCACACTAGCAGACTCACTCACTCACTCACTCACTCACACACTAGCAGACACAGACACTCACACTAGCAGACTCACTCACTCACTCACTCACTCACTCACTCACTCACACACACACTAGCAGACACAGACCCTCACACACTAGCAGACACAGACACTCACACAGTAGCAGACACAGAGATACACACACTAGCAGAAATAAACACACACAGACAGAGAGAGAGAGAGAGACACACACACACACACACACACACACACACACACACACACACACACACACACACACAGAGAAACACTCTCAGAAACACAAGCCCACACACACTAGCAGATGTGTGGAATGAAAACCGTGCAAATGTCTACATAATGTGTGTGCTGGGTTAAAGTGTATTCCTTTTGTTCTTGTTGAATTTTTCAGCACCTGTACAGCATCCACCTGTCACAGCAACCTGAGGACTGTACCGTGCAGCTCGCCGACCACATCAAGGTACAACACACTCAAAAGGCGGAGTCCTGTTGTTTCTCGAAAGTAGAAGTCAACGCTACGTTCTCCTAGGAAAAACATAGCTTTGCTTTGCTTCATCAACAATATTTAGATTATATTGTTCTGTACTGCTCTTTTATTTATTGATCAATTATTGTATCTGCGTGTACTGCTGCTATTTCCCATCCTGTATAAATAAAGTCCATTTGATTTGAGGCTTGTAGGTCGAGCCTCTTGTCACCATTAACACTACGACTAACCAGCCACTCCTCCCCGGCCATAGTTCACCACAGTGGCTCTGGACTGCATGGGGGCCGAGGTGTCCCGTCTGAGGGCCTTCCTGTCTGCCGGCCAGGAGACCTCCGCCCTGGCCGTGCTGCTGAAGGACCTGGACACCTCATGCTCCGACATCCGCCAGTTCTGCAAGAAGATCCGCCGCCGCATGCCAGGCACCGAAGTCCCGGGAGCTCCCGCCGCTCTCACCTTCACCGCCTCGGTAGGACGCGTGCACACGCCCTGCAGCGCTGATTATAGATCATGGCTGCGCCCTATTGGGATATTTAGTTTTTCTGCGAAACCTATTGCAATATGACAGATGATCAAATGTTACAATTAATCGTAGACATTTATTTTTATCATTGTATTAATGATTGGGTTGATTTTTGTAGCGTTAAAAACTCAAGAGCTTTATGGTGGTGGATTAAATGGGGAAATAAATTAGTCGTGTTGCCTTTGGTTGTGGTAACGGTACCTGATTTTGGTCTTCTGGAACCAAAATAATTCCATACAACTGACTTTGGGAATAAAATCTTATTTTTGCTGGCTCATTTTGAAGTTTAGATCTACGACTAGCGGGGACTGTCTACGACTGCTTTGGTGATCTGATCCTTAACTGATGGTCCAGCGATCCAAATATCGCACATGCGTGATACGATATATGGTGAAGCCCTATTATAGATGGACATGATCCCTCATCAGGGTTAATCGGGATTTCTGACCAGATTTCTAACATCGCTTAATCGCGCATCCGCACTATTATCACTTGGTAGCTTGTACGTAAACCCCCAGAGGTGGGATAAGTGGCGTTAACCGACCTATTCACACCCAATTCCAAGAAACTTTTTACCAAATAACTATGGTTCAAACAAGGCCGAGGCCCCCTGGCTCCTCTGGATTGGTGCGTCTCTCTAACCCCTCCCCCCTGGCTCCTCTGGATTGGTGCGTCTCTCTAACCCCTCCCCCCTGGCTCCTCTGGATTGGTGCGTCTCTCTAACCCCTCCCCCCTGGCTCCTCTTGATTGGTGCGTCTCTCTAACCCCTCCTCCCTGGCTAGGTGGCGGAGACACTGGCGGAGTGCAGGCGTCAGCTGACCCGGGTGGTGGCCGTGCTGCAGGAGCTGGCGGCGGCCGGGGCCCAGATGATGGCGCCACTGGCGGAGCAGGACGGGCTCCAGGCCCTGCGGCTGGAGGACGTGGCCTTTAAGGCCGTGGAGAAGGTGGGGTCACCTGAAGGAGCTGCTGATTAAGGGGGGTCTATGTTGATTGAGCGAGTTTTCGGTGGTTGATTCCCACTTGGACCACCCCGTGCTAAGAGAGCTACCCTGAGTGCATACCTAAGAGAGGTATGCACTCAGGGAGTTGTTGCGATGCCCCGGATGAAATGAAAATGTACGCATATATTGTGTGTCCTACTTAGGGTGCACTCACACTAGACCATCTGGCCGTGGCCGTTGGCCGTTTTCACACCTAACCGTGCTCAACTGGCCCCATTGTTCTCTGGCCTGCACTCACACTAGGGGTGCACTAACACTAGGCCATCTGGCCGTGGCCGTTAGCCGTTTTCACACCTAACCGTGCTCAACTGGCCCCATTGTTCTCTGGCCTGCACTCACACTAGGCCATCTGGCCGTGGCAACTGTGGCCTGGCCACGGTAGGCTCTTCTTTAATTACGACGTCATCACGTCGTAATTAACACGTCATCACCAAGCGTCCGCTGCATGGATCATAATAAAGTCTGCCGCCGGTCAGAGTTCTAACAACAATGGACAACAACACAGAGAACACAGTTCACACTTTGCTGAGTCAATTGCTTATTTGGATATATGTTTACCGTTTAATGGGAAAGAAGGCTCGTCGCCTTTATTATGTCCGTGGTCGTCGCATGGACTGTACGTCATCCAGCTCAGGTTGCGTAGCCGTGCGCGTGCGCGTGTCGGCTCATTAGCATCTGTACCGTAGCGGCCCGTACCGTAGCAGCACACCTCTCCCAAGTGGCCAAATTGGCCTGGCCTGGCCAGACTGGCCACACTCACACTGGCAGATTTGAGCACGGTTAGGTGTGAAAACGGCCACGGCCAGATGGCCTAGTGTGAGTGCACCCTAGGCCATCTGGCCGTGGCCATTGGCCGTCGCAACTGTGGCCTGGCCACGGTAGGCTCTTGTACATACGTCATCACCAAGCGTCCGCTGCATGGACCATAATAAAGTCTGCCGCCAGTCAGAGTTTTAACAACAATGTACAACAACACAGAGAACAAAGTTCGCACTTTGCTGAGTCTGTTGCTTATTTGGATATATGTTTATCGTTTAATGGGAAAGAAGGCTCGTCGCCTTTATTATGTCCGTGGTCGTCGCATGGACTATACGTCATCCAGCTCAGGTTGCGTAGCCGTGCGTGTGCGCGTGTCGGCTCATTAGCATCTGTACCGTAGCGGCCCGTACCGTAGCAGCACACCTCTCCCAAGTGGCCAAATTGGCCTGGCCTGGCCAGACTGGCCATACTCACACTGGCAGATTTGAGCACGGTTAGGTGTGAAAACGGCCATGGCCACGGCCAGATGGCCTAGTATGAGTGCACCCTTAGTTATAGTACTTTTTTGTGTATCATCTTATCCTATCTATCTTTGAGGTATACAGAGTATTGGTCAACCTAGTGATTGTTAGTGCTTGGCACGTGGTTCTATGAACGTCCTTACTGTACCGACAGCGATATATTGTTTCACCTTCTTCTGACAAATGTACTTATTGTTAGTCACATTTTGATAAAAGTGTCTGATAAATGGCCTGAATGTAAAGGTGAATCTAGAACGAGGTTGTGGCAGGAGATCCGCCGTCAGTCTGACAGACAATCCTCCCTTTTAAGGCTTTTCCTGTTCCACTCTGCAGGTATACGGCCCGCAGGACCTGAACCCCCAGGACTGTCTGCATCAGTCCTGCTGCGCCGTCATCGCCACCATGAACAAGATGGCCACCGCCATGCAGGAGGGAGAGTACGACGCCGAGAAGCCCCAGGGCAAGGTAGCGCCACGCCCATGTCTAGCCTCTCTTCCCAAATGTCACATCAAATGATGTGAAAAAGATTGCTTAAGCTGTGCATGTAGATAACTCTTTTTATTCCATGCTTATTTAGTTTGGGGTTAGAATCGTCTTTTTTGTTGCTAAATAATGGTTTCAGAAACACAAACACTTTGGGACTACTTAAACATTAAAAATGGCATGTAAGCTAGAGGAGCAGCCCCAATATAGAGTACAGCGAAGGAGCACTAGGCTTTAGGAGGAGATGTGGAGCCCCTCTAGCCCGTGGTCCTCTCTCCCCAGGTGCCCCCTGTGGAGGCGCGGGCCGCGGCGGTGCGGGCTGAGATGACTGATGCAGAGGGTCTGGGGGTCAAGCTGGAAGACAGAGAGACCATCATCAAGGAGCTGAAGAAGTCTCTGAAGATCAAGGTCCACACACACCTGAAACACCAACATGATGCCCCACACACACATACACACACACCTGAAACACCAACATGATGCCCCACACACACATACACACACACCTGAAACACCAACATGATGCCCCACACACACACACCTGAAACCACAACATGATGCTCCACAAACACCTGACACTGCAACATGATGCTTCACAAACCTGAAACCCCAACATAATGCTCCACACACCTGAAACACCAACATGATGACCCACACACACCTGAAACTCTAACATGATGCTCCACACACACCTGAAACACCAATATGATGCTCCACACACACCTGAAACACCAACATGATGACCCACACACACCTGAAACACCAACATGATGACCCACACACACCTGAAACACCAACATGATGCTCCACACGCACCTGAAACACCAACATGATGACCCACACACACCTGAAACACCAACATGATGCTCCACACACCTAAAACACCAACATGATGCTCCACACACCTAAAACACCAACATGATGCTCCACACACCTAAAACACCAACATGATGCTAATAGCTCCCTCGGTTTGGATTTGATTTGCCACACTCTGATTTCATCAATAATGTCCTCACCATGGCAATTTAATGACGCGACTAAACATAATCAATCACATTTCTGAGTGACGTCAGAGATTTACAAAAACACTCTGGTAAACAAACAATAGATTTTAGACACCAGCGGGCCTGCTGACCTTTGCCCCTAACCCTTTGGTACTATAGGGAACATCCTATCCATTTATATCACGAGTAGCTTTAAGGCACTCTGTCTGTTCTATATGTCTATACTACATGTCTATACTACACGTCATGCTAATGTCCATGTGATGTCCCTGATGGCCCAGGGGGAGGAGCTGAGCGAGGCCAGCGTGCGCCTCAGCCTCCTGGAGAAGAAGCTGGACACCTCCACCAGGGACGCGGACGAGCGGGTGGAGCGCATCCAGACCAAGCTAGACGACACCCACAGCCTGCTGAAGAAGAAGGAGAAGTGAGCGTCTTCAGAGAGACAGGTACACCGGCTCCCTCCTCCTGCGGTGCTCACCTCCTGCTCTCTCCTCTCCACCCACAGGGAGTTTGAGGAGACCATGGACGCCCTCCAGGCTGACATCGACCAGTTGGAGGCGGAGAAGGCGGAGCTGAAGCAGCGACTCAATAACCAATCAAAGATGACCATAGAGGGGCTCCGAGGTCAGCAGGCGGCGTCTGGGATCGCCTCTATTGTGCAGGGTGCGGCCGTACCAGGTGGGTGTGGGCTCAGTAGAGGTTATCTTATCAGTATTATCGAGGTATTGTTAATGTGCTAAAATCTTTCAAAAAGTACTCCTACACACTGAAAACAAAGAACTTTTTTTTACATAAACATTCAAATAATGCAATGCAACGTCGATAAACACAAACAGGTTGACAGCATGAGAATCCATTGTACAATTTGGACACTTGAACCCCCTATTGAATATTCAGGGAGAATATGATTGAATGGCACCTACCAAACAATCGTAATTGCATGGTACAGTCTCCAGATGGTGACGAAGAAGATGTGTTCTGATTGCACCCATTTCCTCTGAAACCCTCTCTCAGCTACCAGACACTGATTGTAAACACCATGTTTAGTTACAAAATGGTGCCCAGACACTGGATCATCAGTTCATGGTGGTTTTATGCGATCAAACACAACTTTGATGTTGAGTTTGTTCTGAATTGTTTTTTGCCCCTGTCGGCGAGGTTTAGTCCCAGTTCAGTGTGGTTTGGCTTTCATATGATATTTAGGGCCCTATCTTGCATCCGGCGCAAGTGACTTAGTCACTGGCGCATGTGTCGTTGCTAGTTTACAACTGCCGCAGAGCGTTCTTTTCCCACCACCGCCACTTGCCGGTAAATTAGGGATTGATCATGCGCCCCAAGGGGCGGTTCGGCGGAAGGAGGAGGCGTGTTCTGGCGCAAACGGTATTTTGCCGTTTCTGAATACCATTGCGCTACTGACCAGGAAATACCTGGTTTAAAGTCAGTAGCGCGTTGTTCAGATGCTATTTTAAGGGCGCATGCTTACATGCGCATGCGATGCATACGGATTGCTTGTGCACCTCGCGCATACACTTTGCTTCTCTCATCTACACGGACAGCAGTTCCCATTTTTGCAAACCATACATTATTACAAGGAAAATAAAATATTACCACACAAGGAAAATCATTGTGGTGTCCATAAATATAAAATAAATAGGCATAAATCTAGCGTACACATTTACCCAAATTATTTACGTGAATTGTATCAGGCGTAATGACGGATCAAATTAACCTGGTTGACCAATAGTGGCAAGAGACACATGTTTATAAGGACACCTGTCAAAGTGGGTTGTCCGTCAAGAATCAGGAACCACAATTCTGAAGACTGCGAAATCACCTTCTGTAAGTCCATTTAAAACCTTACTCTGCAACTTACCAGTTAGGTTGAGGTTGCTCATAATTTTTCTATTGCACAGTGGAATGGAATACGTCTTGGGACAGAGGATCAGACGCCAGGGGGAGAGGGTCTACCGGCCCAGACACACCTATCTCTCCCTGAGTGAGGTGGAATGCAGGCGTAAGCTACGCCTGACCCGTCAGGCTGTCACAGATATCTGCCATCTCCTGGCAGATGAGCTGGGGACTGATGCACGCAGTCCCTATGCCCTCCCCGTTGAAGTGAAAGTTACAGCGGCACTGCATTTCTATGCATCTGGGTCGTTCCAGCATCCCCTTAGTTCTCAAAGTCAAAGTCAAAGTGTGCTTATTGTTGCATGTACCAAATTGCTTCAGCACAGCAAAATTCTTACGACTTGGCAAGCATCATTCATCTATTGGGCGCATTTCACAATCGGCAATAAGTTCGGCTATGCATGCAGTTACGTCAGGTCGAGTCCGAAATGCTGGGGAATACATCAAATTCCCTTACACCTGACAGCCAGGAAAGAACAAAGCAGGAGTTTTGGACCAAGTATGGGTTCCCTGGCGTCCTTGGGACTATAGACTGCACCCATGTGCAGGTACGTGCCCCATCAGTAAACGCACTCGTATACATAAACCGGAACGGAACTCATTCGATTAATATCCAAGTCATTTCCGATGCTAATTGTAGAATATATCATGTGTTTGCTAATCACCCTGGCTCGAGCCATGACTCTTTCATATTGGCAAACTCGACCATTCCTGCCATATTCGAGGGGAATCCTCCCTGGGATGGGTGGCTGTTAGGGGACAACGGCTATCCGTTGAAGTCATGGCTCTTGACCCCATTTATTATGCCAGCAACAGTGCGCGAAATTGTATTCAACAGGAAACGCACACAAGCACGCAGTGTAATTGAACGTACATTCGGAATACTGAAAATGCGCTTCAGGTGTTTGGATAGGTCAGGTGGTACTTTATAGTATGTTCCTCAAAAAGTTGCAGCATTCTTTGTGGCATGTTGTGTTTTACACAACTTTGCCATGAATCATGGATGTGTCGATGACATTAATGAGGATAGATTAGAGGACTTAAGGAGACGTGATGCTGAACTGCATGTGCCGATGCCATTACGTCCAAATGCCGCAGCAGCACGGGAGAGGGGAGCTCATCTGTCAGAGGAGCTGCATCGTATATAGTGAGGTATAAGCAAAGCAAATGACATCTCCGCTCTATTGTTTAGCTACATTGTACAATTATTACCATGCATTCATAACCTTGTGATTCAGAGAAAGTGAGCCCAAAACATCGGAAAGTATAGTATGTCCTTGAGAATTTTTTTATTAGACTTGTCCAAATAGGCATAAATGAAGAAAAATAATACAAAACGAAAAATGAAAAGTTGCAAAGATTTGAAGGAGATTTAGCCGAAAAATTAATTATTTTCTCCCTCCTCTGGACATCATCTGTTGTGAACCTTTCTTGGCGTGCGCCTGGCAAATCCGCCATCATAATAGCAATCCGCCATGAAACAAGCGCCGATCGCTCTTAAAGGGGATGCGAGAAAACGCTCTGATTGGTTCATTGCACGTTACGCCCAAACCACACCTACGGGTAATTAGGCTGCTTCAGACCAACCCTTTTGACACTTGCGCCGCGGCGGAAGTGTCATTTATCCGCCTGTAAAATAGCGATAGCGCCGTAGAACCGCCCACAAAGCTACTTGCGCTTTGCGCTTCCCACTTGCGTTTCAGACCGTTAAAATAGGGCCCATAGTTTGACTAGATCAAAAGTCGTGAAAAATATTGCTTTTGCTGTTCGTGTGCAGTTTTAAAATACATATTTATTCCATGCTTATTTAGTTTGGGGTTGTAATTGCCTTTGGAAGCGAAAAAAAAAATTCAAAAGTTTTCAGGCCAGATGCCCAAGTTCAAGAGTTCTTTCCTCCGCAGTACTCAAGAATGTGATGATGAAAATAATAAAAAGACACCAAAAACGTGACCTCAGGTTTTCACAGGTTGATAACCATTACTAGATACTAGGGGTGTAACGGTACACGTATTTTTACAGAACAGTCACGGTACAGGAACTTCGGTGCGGTTACAGAGGTGTACCGCGGTTCGTAAATGTGGCGTATATAGTATTAATATGGCAAATGTAAAGGCTTGTTTTGCGATGCAGAATTTAAAACTTGAAGTTGGAGTTCCACCCAGACCGTTTAGCCAAAGTATACTACTCCGACTCTGTAATCCGCTCAGCAGCTCTCTGTCGGGGGGTCATCCCTATGTTCAGTGGTGTAGTCTACGTGTTACGCAGGTATACGCCGTATACCCACTAGGAACGCACCAGGATTAGCGTATACCCACTTAAAAATGTGCACGGATACGTATCAATCGTCTTGTGACAGATCTTTCACTTCTGTGTTTATTTTTCGCAAATACCGGTTGGGTATAACTGCAATAATAAATTAGAACTGCAAGCAGTTATGCAGGGGTCCAAGAAGTGTGCATTTCGCTGGCACAACGCGACAAGAAATGTGCGTTTCGCCGGCACAACGCGAAGCATGTGTTCAAAACGCTACCCTGAACCTGTGGATACAAAGGATTTGACTGTGGTAGGAGTAGCGAGAAGTCAGTGTAGCGTTTTCGCGGCGAAATTTTGTAGAAGATATACAATTTCCTCGTTTATGGCGCCCCCTAATGGCGAAATTTTCCGAAATTTTGATCGTACGACATTAAAGTTAGCACCAACATGTGTGTAAAACTTGGAGTCGATCCGATGTGTAATTTTGAATTTTTTGGGATTTTGGATTTTCCACGTCTAATTCAGCTAATAAACCAATATTCAAAACGCTACCGTTTCGTCGTCGAAGGTCGGATCAAAAAAGTAATGCAGGAATTCTTTTCGTGTAGGTCTGAAGATGCCGTGTGCAAAGTTTTGTGTCAATTGGTCGAGAAATGTGGGAGGAGTAGCGAAAAAGCATTTTTGCGGTTTTCGCGATTTAGCGAAAAATATTCATAGACGCAAATGGGCGTGGCCTAGGTCAAAGATGCAGCAGACTCCAGTGAATATGTACGTACAAGTTTTTGACTGTGGGAGGTTCGGTGTGGGAGTTATAGCCCCAAACGCGTATTCCTTGGTATAGCGCCACCTATCTGGATTTTGTTATCTGAGTATTATCTGAGTAGCGGTGCCGATTCTGGATCTAGTCATGCAATTGGCGCGTGTGCACCATTTACGGTTTGGGCTGTGGTTCCACTTTCACGGGGAGGTAGTATAATAAAAATCCTTACAAAAACAATAGGGATCCAACCTGTTGGCTTGGACCCCTAATAAAATACTTTAAGCAGGGGAAGTTATCTCCTACATTCACCATTCATAAAATTCCCCCTGCGCGCTCGCGCTCTGCCCTGTCTCTGTTACGAAGCGCGAAGCTGCCCCTGCATCTCTGCACGTTAGTTGGCGGGCCGAGCCCCTCCTTCTCGCGTGTGTGTGTGTGTGTGTGTTTGTGCGTGCGTGCGCTCGCGCGTGCGTGCGCTCGCGCGTGCGTGTGTGTGTGTGTCCAGTCCTCCCATATTAATGTGTAAACCACATAATAAGTAGTCAACAGAAGACAATGTTTTAATCCCACTTTATATCTCCTTGTTACTTTTAGATGAGAACCCCCTGGCCAGCCTTTCAGACTGGGTGTCAGGCTAGGGAATTTAAAAACAGGCATCCTTGGTTAGAGTGGAAGGAAAAAAAGTTAGCTAAATGTCAGCCAACATACAGTTGGTATACACAATTGAAATTCATAATGTTAATCACTATGCAAATGAGAGTATAGCTAATTCATGGTCATTTTTAAGGTGCAGTAATTTCACACTTTTACACAATTCAATTACTGTATGGTATGTTAGATAACATCAGTAAGAGCTCAAATTAGAGCAATTGAAAGAGTGAAACATTAGTCTCCTGTCATCTCCTTCTCATGCACTGGTTGGCCATGGTTGTAAACAGTTCATTAAATTATTTTGAGTAGATTTTGTCCTTGTTTAGCATGTGCTATTGCTACTATAGACATACAAAGGACAACTTTTCATTTTTGTGTTCTATTTGTTCATACTGTTATTAAAACTGATAAACCTACTCAGCTTTCCATGATTGTTGATAATCGTTATACTCTTAAATCAGCGGGTTGTAGACCCCTGCGTTGGTGAGTGTGGTGCGACACCCCATAAGCGCCACACACGTACACGTACCGGTGGGACGGGTTTGTACGAGGCTGGGAGGGAATCATCACAGTATACCCACTACAATAAAGTAGACTACACCACTGCCTATGTTCCCCAGGTCCTATGTTCCCCCTTCCCCGGGTGCAAAGGGTTAGGGTCAGGTTTAGGGTTAGGGTGAGGGTTAAGGCAAGGCAAGGCAAGGCAACTTTATTTATATAGCACTTTTCATACACAAGGCAGACTCAAAGTGCTTCACATATAAACATTGTCATACAATAAAATAAAATAATAGATAGGTAAAAGAAAACATATGCAAAGAAATGAGTAAAATAGAAAGTGCAATGTATTTAAGAGAAAATTAAATTGAAAGTTTAAAAAGGAAAGTGCAATTTTTAAGATCAGATCAACAGTCTCTCTGGAACCCAAGTCGGGACTACAACCCGACCTAAAGGAACTTAGTCCTTTCTCTGGAACTCCAATCCAGATTCTAGGACTCTAACCCAGACAGAACTTGGAAACGTCTCCCACGGAGCTCGGTCTCAGAATTCCACCCACACACAAACTCAGGACTCTAACCCTTATACAAATACAAACTCAGGACTCTAACCCTTATACAAACAAACTCAGGACTCTAACCCTTACACAAACAAATTCAGGACTCTAACCCTTATTCAAACAAACTCAGGACTCTAACCCTTATACAAATACAAACTCAGGACTCTAACCCTTATACACCTCTTCTCAAAAGAGTTAAACACAATTCTTATCCTTTCTCTCTGGTATCAGATCATGTATTTTTCTGGTAAAAATAGAAAATAAAGGGAAAGTTAAAAAGGAAAGTGCAATGTATTTAAGAAAGTGAGAAAATTAAATTGAAAGTTATTTAAGATCAGATCAACAGACTCTCTGGAACCCAAGTCGGGACCACAACCCGACCTTAAGGACAATCTATTACAATATTCTAGGACTCTAGCCCAGAACCAAAGGCAAACAACAAACAACCTCAGCAAATGTCATGTATTTTTCTGGTAAAAATAGAAAATAAAGGGAAAGTTAAAAAGGCATTTTAGTAAAATAAAGGTAAAGTATTTAAGATTTAGCAGAAAGCTAAAGCAAACATAAAAGTCTTCAATCTTGTTTTGAAGGTGCTCAGAGTTGGGGCAAGTCTTAAATCCTCAGGGAGTTTATTCCAGCTATTTGTTGCATAGTAACTAAATCCTGCTTTCCCATGTTTCGTGTTTACTCTGGGGATAATTAACAGATTGGTCTCAGAAGATCTTAGTGTTCTAGAAGGCTTATGTAGTGGAAGCATATCAGTTAAATATTTTGGGCCTAAACCATGTAGGGATTTATAGGTTAGCAACATGATTTTGAAATCAATTCTCTGACCTACAGGAAGCCAATGTAACGATTTAAGAATTGGTGTAATATGTTCAAATTTTTTGGTCTTTGTTAAAACTCTAGCAGCAGCATTCTGAACAAGCTGAAGCTTCCCTAGAGTTTGTTTTGGGAGACCTGTAAGGAGACCATTGCAGTAATCAAGCTTACTAGTGATAAAGGCATGTATTTGTAAGTCTTCGGTGGACATGAGCCCTCTAAGTCTTGCTACATTTTTAAGGTGATAATATGCAGATTTTGTAACTGATTTGATGTGACTTTCGAAATGTAAATCAGAATCCATGATAACCCCTAGGTTTCTGGCTTTGATTGAGGTTTTCAGGGACAGAGAGTGAAGGTGTTGGGTTACCTTAAGCCTTTCCGTTTTAGCACCAAATACTATTATCTCTGTTTTATCCTCATTTAGCTGAAGGAAATTTCGGCACATCCAGTCTTTCACTTGCTCAATGCACTGGCACAGCAGATCTATGGGCCGATAGTCATTTGGTGATAGCGATACATAGATTTGCGTGTCATCAGCATAGCAATGATGGTCAATATTGTTATTATGCATGATTTGCCCTAGTGGGAGCATGTAGATGTTGAATAAAGAGGGTCCTAAGATCGAACCTTATGGGACTCCACACATCACGTTGGTTGATTCTGATAGAAAGTCGCCGATGGAAACAAAGTAGTTCCTATTTTGTAGGTAGGATCTGAACCAATTTAAGACTGTGCCTGAAAGCCCCACCCAGTTTTCTAACCTGTCCAAAAGTATTGTATGGTCTAGAGTGTCGAATGCAGCACTGAGGTCTAGAAGCATTAGTATTGAGGTTTTGCCAGAGTCTGTGTTAAGACGGATGTCGTTTACAACTTTAATGAGGGCGGTCTCAGTGCTGTGCAGGGGTCGAAATCCTGATTGGAAGGTGTCATAACAACCAGTTGATGCCAGGAAGTGATTAAGTTGCTGGAGGACAACTTTCTCAATGATTTTACTTATGAAGGGCAGATTTGATATTGGTCTATAGTTGTTAATAATAGAGGTATCTAGGCTCCGCTTTTTTAAAAGGGGTTTAATAACTGCAGTTTTCAGGGCTTTTGGGAAGTTGCCTGACTGGAGAGAGTTGTTAACTATCTGCAATATGTCTATTGCTAGGCAGTCAAAAACATTCTTAAAGAGGTTGGTAGGTAAAGAATCAAGGCAACAGGTGGATGGCTTTAGTTGTGTAACAGTTTCCACAAGAGTTTTAGAGTCAATAACATTAAAGCATGCCATCCCTGCCATGTTACTTTTGCCTGAACAGGGTGGTAGTCCAACATTTTTGTTTGAAGTGGAGATATTGATGGCGCGTCTGATGCCTTCAATTTTATCAGTATAAAAAGCTGCAAACTTAACTTAACCCTTTACCCTTACGTTAACCCTTAACCTAACCCTAAGCATAACCAATCGGAGGAGAGACATTCTAACCAATCACAGGCGTATCAGAGGCGAAAAAGGCGTTACTTGCCCCTACCATCCTACGAAAAAAAGATTTGCGCACAGAGTCCTATGTTCCCCGGTCACATACAAAGCGGGGAACATAGGACCCGGGGAACATAGATACGCTCCCTTCGTCGGGATGTCCGATACGCAATGCAATTCGCCGCCCATTCTATCTTATATGTTGACTACAAACCATGTCAGCAGTGTTGTAAATAAACTTCCAAAGCTTTTCAAATCTTATTGGGTGTTTTATTGGTCCTTAAGGTGCAAAGTCAACAATGTATAAAGTAATTAAGGTGCAAAGTCAAACCGGAGAAATGATTCAGGAAATGATTTTGTTAGAGGACCAATCACAGCCCTTGCCGTCTCCGTTGCGTCAGTCCATGGAGTCGACGGATAGTTAAAAAATATTGGATGCGAACGTAAGCTACGGAGAGGGTCTCCGACAGGCTCTCCTGCTATTGAGAGGGCTCTCCATGTCTACGTACAGCACTTTAACATGCACACGCATTTGAAAAGGCACCATCCAGGTGTTGCTATCACAACAAAGAAAACAAACTGTGCAAACCCAGCTAACACTATTTCATCAACCCCCGTCTGGGAATTCAGAAATGCAAATGCCATAACCAAGTTTATTGGTGTTTTCATTGCTGCTTATCTACGGGTTGAGAAAAAAGCAGTTTTTTTTTTAATTCCCCCCTTCATTCTTAACCGTACCGTACCGTGACTTAAAAAACGAGGTACGTACCGAACTGTGACTTTTGTGTACCGTTCACCCCTACTAGATACCATAGATATTCCAGTTGCTCACGTTCAACTTTCCTTCACTTTGATTCTGCATTACTTGTACTTCAATTATTAATACAAAAAACTTCAATATCTGTTGGTTCGTCTTTGAAAAGTTGTAACTCCTAATATCCTGGACAAAACCCATTGGTGAAACATTAAGACAGTTCAAAGCTGTGTTTGCTTCTAAATAGCTTATCATGAGAGTATATTATGAAGACTCCTGTACAGAGGACCCCCTAAGGCCCGCTGCACGGCCCCTAACATACCGTCTCTCCTCCCCCTCAGCCGGCATGGCCCCGGCCGTGGCGGGCCCCATGCAGGTGGTGGACTCCCCTCTTCTCCGGCAGCAGGTGGATGCCCAGCGGCTGGGCATGAGGCACCTGAAGAATGAGAACATCAGACTCAAGGTAGGCGCAGCCTCACATGATGTCCACCAGAAGCGCTCATTGGCTGGCACCGTTCAGAACTTCACTGTGATAGGACAAGAAGGAGGAAGTAGACCTTTAAAACTCATTAGGCGGGTTTAACTTTGACGTTTGTGTGCATTTCTACACTTTTGATAAGACGAGAATCTGTTTTAAAATGTCATGCATGGCAAACTGATAACACAATAGTATTTTATATTGATGATTATTGTGGTAAATGGACTACATTTATAAAGCGCTTTTCTAAGCAGTAGCTACTCAAAGCTAGGCACGATATTGCCTAACATTCACCCATTCATGCACACATTCACACACCGATGGGGGGGTTAACCAGCTCGTCGGGATCGACGCTAATAGGAGCAGGGGATTTGAACTAGCAACCCTCCAGTTACCAGTCAACCCGCTTTACCTCCTGAGACAGATGCTGCCCTGTGGGAATTCCCTCTTGTCCCATGTGGCTGTGTTTACACAACATAACCAGTAGCTTTTTTCTCGCTCTCCACAGGCGGAGAAGATGAGAGCGCAGCTGGCGTCCCTGGCCCCGCTCTGCCCTCCGAGGCTGCCTCAGATTACCAGCGAGGGCTCCACCTCCACAGAGAGCCTCAACACCGCCATCTACCGGCGCACCGACCAACTGCAGGCCACATTACTCAAGCTCAGCTCCCAGGTCAAGGTGGTGGACATCACCGGGAAGACGCCAGGTGGGTGGTGCCTTTAATCTGTTAGGGTGTAGGGGGAGAGAGGGGTGGAGGTAGGGGTTTGGAGGTGGAGAGAGAGGTAGAGGTAGGGGTGTGGAGGTGGAGAGAGGGAGAGGGAGAGGTGTGGTGGAGGAGAAGGGTGGAGATTGGGGGGTGGAGGCAGGGGTGTGGAGGCGTAAAGAGTCGGATAGGATGTAAAAAGGGGTTAGGGGTTTAAGTAGAGGGGGTTGGAGGTGGAGGTAGAGACGAGGTGAGAAGAGGTGGAGGTTGGGAGGGGTGGAGCTAGAGGGGGCCGGATATAGACTGGGTTAGGGCTGGTGCTAAAGGGCTGTAGTGGAAGAGAGGCAGGGTGACGGTGCGTAGGAGTCAGAATGGACAACTATACTCTGTCTTCAACAGTCAGTGCCAGCGCCCAGCTGCTGGAGCAGACGGCTCGGCTCAAGAGTTTCAGTGATGCCGTGGACAGACTCAAGGTACCTACACCTTCGTCCTCTACACGTTCCTCGTCCTCTACACGATCCTCCTCCTCCTCCTCTGCACGTTCCTCCTCCTCCTCTTCCTCTGCACGTTCCTCCTCTGCACGTTCCTCCTCCTCCTCCTCTACACGTTCCTCTACACGTTCCTCCTCTGCACGTTCCTCCTCCTCCTCCACACGTTCCTCCTCCTCCTCTACACGTTCCTCCTCTACACGTTCCTCCTCCTCCTCCTCTACACGTTCCTCCTCTACACGTTCCTTCTCTGCACGTTCCTCCTCTGCACGTTCCTCCTCCTCCTCCTCGTCCTCTACACGTTCCTCCTCCTCTACACGTTCCTCCTCTACACGTTCCTCCTCCTCTACACATTCCTCCTCTACACGTTCCTCCTCCTCTACACGTTCCTCCTCTACTGCTTCCTCTTCCTCCTCCTCTGCAAGTTCCTCTTCCTCCTTCTCTTTGGGTTAGGGTTAGGGTCCTCTGCAGGTTCTGCCTCCTCCTTCTCCTCCTCTACACGTTCCTCCTCCTCCTCCTCCTCTACACGTTCCTCCTCTACACGTTCCTCCTCCTCCTCCACACGTTCCTCCTCCTCCTCTACACGTTCCTCCTCTACACGTTCCTCCTCCTCCTCCACACGTTCCTCCTCCTCCTCTACACGTTCCTCCTCTACACGTTCCTCCTCCTCCTCCTCTACACGTTCCTCCTCTACACGTTCCTCCTCCTCCTCCTCCTCTACACGTTCCTCCTCTACACGTTCCTCCTCCTCCTCTACACGTTCCTCCTCTACACGTTCCTCCTCCTCTACACGTTCCTCCTCTACTGCTTCCTCTTCCTCCTCCTCTGCAAGTTCCTCTTCCTCCTTCTCTTTGGGTTAGGGTTAGGGTCCTCTGCAGGTTCTGCCTCCTCCTTCTCCTCCT
Organism: Gadus morhua; assembly: GCF_902167405.1. Lineage (NCBI taxonomy): Eukaryota > Metazoa > Chordata > Actinopteri > Gadiformes > Gadidae > Gadus > Gadus morhua. The sequence continues at coordinate 16,684,937 of NC_044064.1, forward strand.
CCTCTGCACGTTCCTCCTCCTTCTTCTCCAGCTCTACACATTCCTTCTCCTCCTCCTCTACACGTTCCTCCTCCTCCTCCTCTACACGTTCCTCCTCCTCCTCCTTGTCTACACGTTCCTTCTTTACACGTTCCTCCCCTACACGTTCCTCCTCCTCCTCCACTAGTTAACTGTACATTGCTGCCGGCCTGGGCGTCAGAATAAAGACCCCATTAATTACTTAATGACTTATTGACCAATGTTCAAAATATTCTTCTTAAATCCAAATGTAAACCAACACAACCTCATAGACGGCTTCACCAACGGGCCAAGGGAAACGTCTCTTCTCTGCCCCAGTGTCTCTCCTGCCTGACCTTCTCTCCTCTCCCTCAGGGCGAGGTAGCGGAACACGTGGTATCACACCAGCCAGGAGCCAAGGTCGCCTCAGACTTCTCCACCTTTCCCGTCTCCTCCTTCACCAAGGTAACGCACATCATAGTTGATAAACTCAACCCCTGCTCTTACCTCTTTTATACACCGCCACCTCTAACCCAGCCCTACCTCCACCTCTCTATCTCCACACCTCTAAACCCCTAACTCCACCCCTCTATCTCCACCTCTAGAGATTACTTTCTGCGTCCTTCTCTTTCCAAAGCATGAAGTGATCCTCCTCTGAGTCTATGATATGCTACACCAGAGCCGTGACGGTCCTCCTCTCTCTATCTCCAGGCCCGGGAGGAGAGGCAGGAGGGGGCGGTGTTGGTGGGCCGCGTGGCCATCCCCTGCCCCCGGGGCCAGGAGCAGACCCACCGCCTCGTCCTGTCGCAGCTCCAGCTGCAGCAGGTGCACCGCCTGCTCATGGTCTGACGGGGACGGAGCACTTCATCCAGCGGCCCGCCCGCCCGCTGCGATGCGCCTGCCTGCGTTCCCCCTCTACGCTCTTCATGAAGTCGTCTCGGGAAAGGGGGCCCATAGTCGCATTATGCTAGCGTGACGCCAAAGGGACACTTGATCGTGTTCTGGACCAGCAGTGGTAAATATCAGTGTAATCTCAGTATAGCAGGGTTTAAAATTGGGAAAGCAAATAGAGAATGAATTGACTGAGAATGAGATTCGCTGTAGTAAAATCGTTATATTAATACTTTGTTCTCAACACTACCTTTTTGTATTCACATTGATTCATCGCATAACCCTTTCTGATATGCATGTTATATTCCACTAGATTGAGTAGTTGGACTGCCAGATTTCTCGGACTCATGTGCCGTTGTCTGTAATCGTACATGAAGCTTTCCTTCCAGACGCTTCTTACGTATTGTCATTTTCCACGTCGTATACTCATCTTATTCTGCTCTTTACCGTTAGTATAGTTGTAACCTTTTCCAAGTTGAAATAAAAATCTTTGCAACTTTTATGTAGCGACTTGGTTGTGTTCTTTAAAGCTGGGATCCCTTCGAGTCCAGGACACAGGGTTTAGATAAACACACCACTGTTCTTCTTGTGGTGTTTCCTGCTGAAGACTTTTAGAGAAACATTTAGTCTTAACATAGCAACTCGACTTCGCTTCATAAGTAAACGAGACAATTCTTACAGCAACCGATGGTGGCCATATTTACATTTTAACTAGGAAGTAATAGTTCAGGGGTCATATTCACAAAGAATCGTAGGGATAAAAGTAGCTCTTTTTTTCCTAAATTATTTTACTAAGAGCAATTCAAAACGTTTTTTAGGCCTAAAAGTAGCACCTAAGCTTAGGATAGCTTAACATTCCTCGAGAGGAATCCTTAATCAGTAAGACTAAATAATAATAGGAATAAATCACATTAAAAATAATAATGATCACCATTAAACAGTAACACTGTAAGTTTCAAGTAAACAAATAATATAGGTACTCTTATGATTACTATCGCACGGTTTTTGCTTGCGTTTCACGTCTTTGTCTTCGCTTTCATTCATCATGATAGGAGGACTTGAACGGCGGTATGGGATGATATTTAAAGAGTTTAAGTGCTGGAAATATGCTCATTGGATAATAGTTTTCAGGGTGCTTATAATTACTTCACTGATTTAATGCAATTACATATTTTTATTGTTTGGTTTCTCTCTCTTTTTTAACGTACATACGTCATTATCCGGGTCTGCCCAAACTTGTCATCAAGCAAACTTGTCATGGGCTCGTTTGTGGGATGTTGCGGGTGAGTTTCACCGAGACTGCATGCACTCAACAACCAATCACCCGTACTGACCACTTCTAAACTCGTTCACGAGAATCTACGTAAGGGCGCGCTTAGTTCAATCTCAGTGATTTATCCTTAGAATGATTAGGTCTTAGCGGCTTTGTGAAGTACTCACACTTTAGGAAGTTGTGCTGGCTGTAGGGCGTCTTGGCGCCTCCTGATGCACCGTTTTCTAATGACGTACGGAGACTGGGCCCTGGGGAGCTGGTTCTTCTCCAAAGGGTAAGGCTGGAATTTGAGAGCGGCACTGTTGCAGGAGCTTTGGAAATAAAACAGGGAAGAACACGGACACTGAACCCCCTCTGGAACCACTGAAACATGGTCTTTGAATCCCACAAGAATACTTTAATGCAACGTGTTAATATCCCCACAGAAAGAGACTGTCCAAGGATAATAACCAATATAAAAACACGTGGACAGGTCACTAGCACCAATCATTAATTGAATGACACAGTAAGGCTGAACATATCGATCAACCCCTTAAAAAAAGAAATATACGAAAGACCTTAATAGCACAATTTTAATTGGGTTTAGGTTTAAACTCCCGTTTAAATTATTATACCCCCAGTTGACTGGACATCCATCCCAGATCTCGTGATGGATCATTAACCCCAGCAGATTCACTGTAGTAAGCCTGACTTGGACAGGCCGACTAGAGGGCCTCTCTGATTGGCTGCTTGTCCTCGAGGCCGGTGCAGCCCTGCTGCAACTTGACGTTAGGGACATCCTTCCACAAGTCTTTGGCAATGTTGTCGTGCCGACTGAAATTAACCTGGCACAGCACTGGAATATACCATGATAGGGGGGATAAGAGAAATTACAGGAACACAACCTAGGCTAGGAAGGCAACCAGTTCTAAAGGGAGATGGAACCAAACGGAAGTGCGACCACTAAATATGCTGCAGATTCTCCAAACAAAACCATTTCAATATATACTACCGTTCAAACGTTTTTGGAAGTAACCCCAAACTTTAACCGTATAAGACTTCATTAATCAATTATAAATGATTAATGAAGTTAAGCATTGTAAAAAGAAAAAAGCATCCTGCAGTTATCTCACTCTCACTTGTGATTTCTCTCTCCCTCTCTCCCCCTCTCCCCCTCTCCCCCTCTCCCCCTCTCTCTCTCTCTCTCTCTCTCTCTCTTTCTCTCTCTCTCTCTCAAGCCCAGCAGGTTGCTGGTTCAGCAGCAGTAGTTCATGGTGGAAGAGGAGATGGGGTTTGGGATCAGGTCCTGACGGCTGGCTGCTGGTGTTAGTGTTGGTGATGGTGATGGGGGAGGGGTGGTTTGAGGACTCAGGTGTCAGGGGAAACACACTTGCCATACGAGACCATACGGGCAGGGATAGAGAGAGAGGTGGGAGAGAGGGAGAGAGAGAGAGTGTAGGAAAGGCTGACCTGATATGGCAGGAAAGAGCGTTAAAGAATTGTTAACGCAGTGTTTGCGTGCACAGAGGGATCAAGCTGTGGTCGGCTGAGCGACTTCAGAGAAACAGTACACACACAAACAAAGACATACACACCAGCCTACACATGAGATATACCCTTCCAGCCCGCACAGGTCCTGACCCTAGCTGCATGAGAACACATCCAGCGTTCAAATCTCCCTATCCAGCCCTTCTGTTTGCCTCAATTTACCCAACTGCAATATTGTCTCTCTATTTTACCCTTTTTATTCACCTGCATTTGGTATTAATTACATTAAATCATAAAGACCGAGGGGTAATTAAAAATAAGAAGAAACACAGATGAGCGATGTCCCTCTAACTCGAAGAGTCCATCACCATGGAGACGGGTCAGGCGGGCACAACAGCAGGGAGGGAGCGAGGGAGGGAGAGAGAGAGAGACGCTACTATCAGTGACTTTCTCTCCCTGTCTGACACTGTATGGCAGTAGATACACCACCGAAGAGACCATCACGCCAAGAGGACCTAGTTTATCTGAGCGCTGAGTGTTTAGAGTGTTTATCTCCATGGAGTTACCCCTCGCGTCTCAGCACCACATTGCCGGCTAGGAGAGCGCGGGTCACCTTACACCTGGAGGTAAGGGATCGTTTCACCAGCTTTAGCGTTTCAATATTGGTCATGGATAAGTGTGCTGCAGAGTCTTCCCCAATGGTTTAGAAATAATTTGCCCTCCTGCATGCTCAAGTGTGTTTGTGTGTTTGGGGGTAACACACACTGACACACACTGCTGACTCATGAGTGCCTGGTAGTTCATCTCTTTAATGACTTAAACATTGCTACCTATCGGCACACACACACACACGCACACACACACACACACACACCAACATTTATATTCATTAATGTACATTCACGTCGAGTATATCGTCTTGTTATGATATCAGACACACACACTTGTTATTTTGCTCAAGGGTGCGTTGAATAGCAGGGGTCAAGCCCTGAACCTTTGGTCCTTTGAACCCGTACCTTCTCTGTGTTGCTCCCCCCCCCCCCCCCCCCCCATCCTCCCAGAATGCCAGAGAGGGTGCAGGACTTCCAGGGCCAGAGCTACCACAAGCTGAGGCGGGCGTGCCGTCGCCGCGGTGCGCTCTTCAAGGACCCCCTGTTCCCCGCCGCCCCCCAGTCCCTCTTCTACCAGCGGGAGCCCCCCGCTGGCCTCACATGGAAGAGACCCCGGGTGAGCTCCGTCCGTCAGTGGGAGGAGAACAACGTCAACATAGAGCGAGTACCATTACGGCCCGGTCCTGACAGGAAAGCTGACCCAACGGGCCGTACTACAATCACTAACGTCGTCGTCGCTGGGACAAAAATCTTTTTCCTTCCAAGCCGTCTCCGATGGTCACTGCCCCGCTTTAGATCCCTTTCTTTCTTAAGTGTGTCTAAATCCAGCTGCCAACTCAGCACGCGACCGGTCCATTGCAGAGTGGTTAATAAAAGTGCACGCTACTCGCAAATAAAGGCCGTGCTACAGGCTAACAAAGCGTGCCAGAGGGGTCTGGGGTTGTTTTAAGGGGGGGTTATTTTAGCGAGCGTCGTTACGCCGATGGACGTACCGTCGGTGTGGCTGTAGTTTATTGTTGGATCTCCACACTGTGTGTTGAGCACCGGGGCCCAGCAACAGAAACAAAGAATAATGTCATTAATGAAGGACAAACTATTGAACCACTAGTGGTCTATTCCCAATTCATTAAGGATATGATAGAAATATAGTCTGCAAATCCATTTTTGTCATTTCAATATTTAACATTACAACTTCTCTCTCACACACACACACAAACACACACACACACACACACACACATACACACACACACACACACACACACACACACACACACACACACACACACACACACACACACACACACACACACATGTTCACAAATATCATGAGGGATGCCACTAAAAACCCTGTTACGCTGAGAAGAGCTACTGGACAGGTGGGAGAGTGAGTATCATCCCCCCCCCCCTCTCTCTCTCCATGTTTGTTTTGTGTGTGTGTGTGTGTGTGTGTGTGTGTGTGTGTGTGTGTGTGTGTGTGTGTGTGTGTGTGTGCTGCTACCTGAGCCGGTCCTAGCTGAGCTCACAGGCTCCTCTCAGTCGGACCGTCTGCTCAGCACAGCTCTGATACTCTACCTGCGGCTGGACACCACCTGTCACTCACTCAGCTGCATGGCCTTATTCCAGACCCAGATATCAGGGATCAGGGCGGCCTGCCCACAGAACCGGGTCAAACCGCCACGGTCAAGGCTCTGTATTAACGTGCATCTAAATGAACTGTAAGTCGCCTTGAATAAAAGTCTCTCTCTCTCCCTCTCTGTTGGTGTCTCTCCACCCAGGAGTTGTGTAAGGACCCCCGTCTGTTTGTGGATGGCCTCAGCACGCGGGACCTGCACCAGGGCAGTCTGGGGAACTGCTGGATGGTGGCAGCCACGTCCTGCCTGGCGTCCGAGCCCACCCTGTGGAAGAAGGTGTGTGTTTATCTTATGTTGTCGGGGCACGAGGGATTCCTGCTTCATGTTGCTGTAATCTCCCACCCCGCTGATTTCCCTTCTTTCCATCCCTCACTCCTTCCTCCCTCCTTTGTGCTTTCTTCTACTCTACCTCCCTTCCTTACTTTTCAAACCCCTCTCCCCTCCCTCTACCCCTCAACAACTCCATATCTCCCCCGTCCTCCTCCCTACCCACCTCTGCCACCCTCTTCCCCACTCCCTGCTCCTACCCCTCTCCTCCCTCCCTCCCCCTCTCCCATCCCGCTACCCCTCAACACCTCCATATCTCCTCCCACCCCCTCCCTCCCCCAGGTGATCCCGGACCACCGGCAGCAGGAGTGGAGCCCCAAGCGGCCGGACCTCTACGCGGGCCTCTTCCGGTTCCGCTTCTGGCGGCTGGGTGGCTGGACGGAGGTAGTGGTGGACGACCGGCTGCCGGTGGGCCGCGACGGGGCATTGCTCTTCTGCCGCTCTGCCACGCCCAGGGAGTTCTGGAGTGCCCTGTTGGAGAAGGCCTATGCCAAGTGAGTGGTCTGAACACCAAACACCTGCTGGATAAGACCTAGCCCACTGAGTGGTCTAGGGTCTGAACACTAAACTAAGGCCCAATCCCATTTCTACCCCTTACCCCTTCCCCTTACCCCCTTCAAAACAAGGAGGAGGGGGAAGGGGAAGGGGGAAGGGGTAGAAATGGGATTGGGCCTAACACCTAGGGCCCTATCTTGCATCAAACGCAATTGACTTTCTACAGGACGCATTTGTCGTTGCTAGTTTGCAACTGGCGCAGAGCGTTCTTTTCCCTCCACAGGCCCGTGTAGCTAAATTAGGGAATGATCTTGCGCCCCAAGGGGCGGTTCAGCAAAAGGCAGAGGCGTGTTCTGGCCGCAAACGTTCCCTGGTGCTATTTTGCAATTTCAGAAAACAATTCCGCCACAAACCAGGAAATTCCTGGTTCAAAGTCAGTGGCGCGTTGTTCAGATGCTATTTTAAGGGCGCATGCATAATGTTGCTTGTGCACCTCGCGCATACACTTTGCTTCTCTCATCTAACTAGCCACACATTCTTGGGAAATTATTTGGGAAAGAACAGCTGATACAGCGGTAATAAGTTGTACTTTTAAATCAATGCATCTGCAAACACCGTACGGCAAACATATATTTTCTTGACACAGACATCGTGTGCAAGCCCATAACTTTTAGGATTGATGAGTATTTGATCGTGAGAAAACATTGTTTTACAGCGAGTGAGTGTTAAAGAGTAAATGAAAGCGAGCGTGCGTGTGTGCGTCCATCTGTTTAAACACACGCAAACTAAACACTTAACGCATAATACAGTCCATGGCTATGTGGACACATGCATATTAGGAACACAAGTTGATAACGATAATGCATACAATACTGGTAAGAAACGATGTTTGTTAATGTATTGTGTATATCATTAAATACAACCACAGATACCTCATATCATACAAGTTTTCTTTGCCAACATTTATTTGAGGACTCAAATAAATTAGTAAGAAAACGCTATTCCATGTGTGAATTAGGCCATATTATTTGGCCATAAACTGAGCCATTTGAAGTTTGAAATTCATGTGGTCATGCATCTGTCTCATCAGAGACGGCAAACGCGCTATCAAAATATCAGCTCCTCAGATTCAAATGCGCTGATGGCTCTTAAAGGGGATGGGAGATGGCACTCTCATTGGTTTATTGCACGTTACGCCCAAACCACACCTACGCAGGCACGTGCAGAGGGGGGTGCTATGGGTGCCCGAGCCCCTGCCCTTTTCCCTCTGAAGGATCAAAGTGCCCTTTTGAGTGTTCATTTAAATTTTCAATGCTTTGTAAAATTACACATGAACAATTAAACATTAACATGTGAATACATTATTCGAGAATAAAAATGTCTAAAAGTAATAATCGAGAAGTAAAGTTTGTACTTTGTAGCCTCGTTTACCGGCGCTCAGTGCGCAGCTGCCGCTGGGTGACGTCATAGGCTATCAACGTGACTTTTCACCTTTGCCTGCCTGCGCGATGCGCTTGTTGTTTTAAGAGACGGTACAATGCAGGGTAAGATCACTACAGAGTCAGACACAGACAGTTGTTTCCAAAACCATTAAGGTGATAATGCTAAATAAACTGTAACAGTTATCTCGTTTTGTAGCGTCATTTTGAAGTATAGGCCTATGTTTGCCAGCAAAAGCTTTTCAACAAGCATCGTTTTAACTGACTGTGAAAGTGGCTACCACTCGGTTTATTTTTTATAGCTTACCAGCAAACCTATCTGGGAAACCTTTTGAAATTGCAAAGGGAAAGCATACATTGTTATATTGAATCTGTATAGGCTACTCTGTAGTAACTACGTGGCCACATGACATGGCCAGTGGCGGTGGGTCAATAGAGGGCGCCAGGGCGCTGTCACACCATATTTGTACCGGGTGCCAAATTTGTACCGGGCACGTCATCCCGGTACAGACCCCCCACAGTAACAGACCCCCAGTCTATTACTGTGCCAAACCAAAATTTTTGATCACCAGCCGCCACTGGACATGACAAATCCGTTTCATGTCTAATCTGTCTCAGTGTCTCTGACAGTAGTGCTTTTTGCATGTGCCCTTTTTTGAATTTGAGCCCCTGCCCCTCAAAGGGTCGCTGCACGGCCCTGCACCTACGGGTAATTCGCTCCGTGCACTATATGGCGACCGTTGACATTCTAACTTGAGTGTGTGGGCCAGTACTTCCGGTCCAAACTTCCGTTGAACGGACAGCTACAGCGAAACAGAGCGAGAGCGAGCTTGTTTGTTTATTAAAGAGTTAGTTTACCAGAGAGATAATTTTTTTCAGTTACTCAATGAATGTTTTTAGGATTCGAGGGAGACGACTTGCCTTTCAAAGGGTGAGAGCCTCAGGACTTGTTGTGTGCCATTGTGTACCGTTTCGTCACGGTACAACAAGAAAGTTAGCTTTCATTCATTCCCCATTGACGCTGCGGTACGGGCTGAGTGGAAGCAGAGAATCCGGAGGGATGACTTCAACTCGACCGAAAACAACCGGGTCTGTAGTCGGCATTTTAAACAGACTGATGTTGATGTGACTACCGGAGGGCTGAGGAGGCTGAGAGGGGAGCCGTATCTGTTTACTTTACATGGAATGGGTACAAACTACCTGCGCCCAGACCGAGTGTTTCAGAACGACGTCCGTGAGTCCACCCCCCAGAGCCAGAAATGGACCGAAATGGCTCCAGATCATGACTACTGTGTTGTCCCTCAAATGGGAGCGAGGGCGAGTAATTTGGCTGAAGAGAACGAAGGTCTACGTCGCCAGATTAGGGAGCTTGAACAGCAGTTGGAACTTCTCAATCTTCGCCAGCGTTTTGGGATAGAGCGTCTGTCTGCATCAGATGAGGACGTGCGCTTTTACACCGGGTTTGCCTCCTACAGATGTTTCATGGCATTTGGAGATTAATTGAACCTGCTGTGACCCACAAGATGATTCGCATAACCAGCGCCCAGACCACCTCTGCCAGCATCAGAACAACGGTAGGTAATAAATGTGTTAACATGACGTGCATGCTAAGAGTTGTAGGTTTATGTAACACTGAAAATGGATAGGGCTAGGGTTAAACTGTTTATTTCATAACAGCCCCTGTTGGTTTGTGGAGTTAACTACATCTAACTAAAAAGTAAAAGCCAACCAGCTGATATTAGTATTATTTTCTGAATGTAATAACAATGGCAAGGTTACTAAACAGAGGGTTTTGTTGTTATATCTCAACTGAAACGGAGACCCATTGACGAGTGTCTGCTGTTCCTGATGTACCTTTCACTGGGTTTTCCTCTTAGGGACCTTGCAGAGAGGTTCAACATTCATCGCACTACTGCAGGTCGGATAATCTCTACATGGACCTGCACTCATGTAGTTGTCTGTCCGTACAAGAACATATCGGTTCCGCAGAACTGGAAGGAAGTGCCTGAGAGCTAAGAACACTGCAAGGAGTTCCAGCACATTTATATGCTCCTGTGTACTGCCTGCTGGGAAGCAAGCGCCTTTGGGTACCTCCAGAGATAGGGAGAGCTCACCTGCCACCTGAATTTGCAGCTTTTTCTGACACACAGGTGGTCCTTGATTGTAGAGAGATTTTCTGTCAGACGTTATCCTCTCTGCTCCTTCAGAGTGAGGTTTTCTTGGCCTACAAATCACACACTACATTCAATGCCATGGTTGGCATGGCATCCTATGGTGCTGTCACCTTCGTGTCTGGACTGTATGAATGCTCCATGAGTGATCGCAAGATCTTCAAGCTGTCAGGGATTGTGAAGCTGTTGAAGCCAGGTATGGCGATCATGCTGGACAAAGGATTTGTTGTGGACAACCTTGTTCCTTGTAAGGTTTACCGGCCTGCCTTCCTCAGCAACAAACAACAAATGAGTCAAGAGGATGTCAGGCAGGCACAGGTGATTGCACGTCTGAGAGTGCATCTGTATAAGGAGGGTGAAGGAGAACAAACAGTTCAACAAGGTCGTACAGCTGTCTATATGCGGGAACATAGATGAGTTGTTCAGCGTGGCCTGCTTCCTGGTCAATTACCGGAATGGGCCGTTGGTGAAGGCATGGGCAGCTCAGAAATGTATTAAAAATCTTGCTTCTTAAACCAACATTCTTTTTGTCATTGTCATCATTACATTAGCTTTGGATTTTTTCTAGAGATAACACTAGAATATGTAGAATTTCATAAGGAAAGAAACGCAGTGAAATGCAAAAGTGGCAGTGATATTAAAATAAGGTGACAAATAGAATATAAATAAAATAACAATTAAACTAATTAGCCCTATCTAAAATACAAATCAGTAACAATTTTAAAATTTCAAATGTGCAAAAAACAATAAATAGAGGTATACTGTACAGTAAATGGAATAAAATAAAGTGGCGGCCATTCATTCCTATGAAAACTGCTCAATGGCGCAGGGCAACATCAAAGAGAGATTTTCTTCCGCATCATGGGAGCCAGCCACGCCCTTGTACATGATGTGCTGGATGCAGAAATATTCTTGTTGTCTAGCATTGTTAGCATTTTAGCATCATGAGCGAGAGGTCTGTCTACACATCCCTCGGAAACTTTGAGTGATAAAAAATCAACACAGTACCTAAAAATCATCAACCATCATGTTAAGTAAAAGGAAAAACCTTGTACATGAGAAGGTAACGGAGCCGTGCACTGAGCCCTCTCGGATGCCGGGCCAATTCAACAATTGTTTCACTACGACCCCTGTCAGCTGCCCACCCCTCCATCTCCTGCAAAATAATAGTAAATACAACGGCTAATAAAACGCTTGAGACGCAATGAGACTCCTAGCTATCCTGGCCACCCTGTACACTTCGCTCCAGGGCCTGAAGAGCAGATGGCCCAAACGTCTGGCCTGGGACCACTGGAAGAGAACGGAGGGTCTGTCGACACACCTCAGACAGGGGCGTTTGCGCCAGCCAAAACTGGCGGCGCGCCAACGTAACACTTGACATTAATCTGCCTAGCTCCCTAGACATATACGCAAAAGTCTGCAGTGAAGCATCACTGAGGGTCTGTGCTGAAGGATCAGCACCTGACACCCGTATAGTTTGAGACAGCGCAAGAATGATGTGAGAAAGCGAATTCCCAAGTCGTCCCACACAGGCAGCAATGTTGTAACTCCTGGTAAGGAGGTCATCTGTAATCCGGCACTGGGGCCGAGAGCGCACATCGGCTCTCTGAGCCTCGTCTGGAGAGACAACCAGGGATGCTATAGCAGGCTCAATCGGAGCTCACCGGTCCAAGCCATAAGTATCAGCATACGCCATAGTTGCCAGAACTCTGCTATCACTAGTGTGATGGGAGAGAGCCCTTGAATCTGGCCAGCATCTATGAAGCTCTGGGATTTACGGCTCAGAGGGGGGCAGATAGAAAACGGAAGGTTGAGCGGCCTGTGGAAAAAAGGCAATCACAGGTGCAGATGAAACAGGAGCTTCATCTAACCCCAGTCTTGCCAGGGCTATTCGCACGGCTGGTCTAACAGTGTCGCGGCTGGAACCTGACCCTCTAGCCGAGCCGCCTAGAGACCCTTGAGAGAAAGCCTGAGGCAAAGGACGCTACCTCGTCGACCCCTTGTTCTTCCGCCTCTGTAAAGAGACTACAGGACGCAGCTGTAGACAGCATGTCATCCTCTGGATAACTAGGTTGCGCAGCCGCAGGGGCCGCGGCTGGTACACCCTGAGCCGGTTGGAGGTTCTGTAGGAGGGCTTTAATCTGAGCAACCTCATCCAAAATCGTATCCACTTGGTTTGCCAAGTTGTCGATCTTACGGGACTTCCTTGGGGGTCCCCCAGCTGCCGAGGCACGGCGCCTGGTGCCACTAGGACCAAGACCTGAAGGGGGCAACCCTTGTCCGCCCTACACCTCAGCCAACCTAGCTAGCCTCAGTGTATGAGGCATGAAACTACAGTTCATGCACGGGTACTCTAACACTGCTTCCCTCAGGTGTTCATCCCCGAGACATGCAGGGCAATGGTCATGGCCATCCTTCGCCTGCAGGGAGGCCATGCAGGCAACACAATTATGAGTGCTTAACATGTCGGCAAAAATGAATTGCAAGTAAATTAATTAGTAGGCTAGGCAGTCAAGAGCATCCGAGCAACGACACGACATGACACAACCCAAGCAGCCCACTGGAGAGCAATATAACGCAGGCTAGGCAGTCAAGCTTTAGGCGAGAGCACCCGAGCAACGACGCGACACCCCGACAATAACACGGTGACGGCGAGCCTTGGAAACCCAAGCAGCCCACCGGAGAGCAATTAGCGCAGGCTAGGCAATCAGGCTTTAGGCTAGAGCACCCGAGCAACAATGCGCCCGAAAAACAGTGCACTAGGAAAATACAGTGACGGCGACTTTTGAAACCGCAAGCCGCTCACTGGCGATCAAATCAAAGAAAGCAATCGGCGGAAGTATGCACTGTTCCTCGGGGCTTGGTCTGAACACTAGACTAACACCGATGAGGGTCTGAACATAAGACTAACACCTAGAGGGTCTGAACCCCAGACTAACACCTAGAGGTCTGGGGCCATATTCACAAAGCATTTTATCTTACCGCTAGGAGTGCTCCTAACTCGCGCTAAAACATTTTATGTAGGAGTTTTTTCTTAAAAGTTATTCACAAAGCCGCTGAGACCTACTCTTACAAAGGATGAATCACGAAGAATGAACTAAGAGTGACGCAACGTTGCTATGGATTACGTCAATTCTCGTGCACGAGTTTAGAAGCGGTAAGTTCGGTGATTGGTTGTTCAGACGAGCCCACTAAATCACCGAAAAACAAGGAAATAGCCTAGGCTAGAAATGAATTCCTATTAAGTAGTTATAGTGCAGTTAGCAGAATACACGCATGATGACAATTTTGTGCAGACCACGATAATGACGTTGTAGCCTGCACGTTCAAGAGAGAGAGGGAAGCAAACAATAAAAATACGTAAAATTGAAAATAAAATAAATGTTATGAACTACACAAGTGTTGACTGATTTGTGCTTTACCTAAAATGTGTTTTCAAAGTGATCCCTAAATGCCAGTCCACTCGGTTCCACACGGCCAAATTCATTGTCATGTTGATCGCCATCATCATCATCATCATCATCATCATCATCATCATCATCATCGTCGTCTGGCTGTGGAATGTTCCTCCGCTTGCAGAGGTTGTGTAGAATGGCACATACAGTGATTACTGTGCTTGCCCTCTCTGGGGTGAGGCGTATTTCGCCGTGGAGGACATAAAAACGACGTTTCATCTGCCCAATTCCTCTCTCCACAACATTTCGTGTATGTTTGTGTGCTCTATATGGAGGAAATCAGTAAACAATAATATATATGGATTCAACAAGTAAAAGGCGTCAAAGAGCCAATACGATGTGTTTTACGCATAGAACTGAGCATAATCTGCGTAATCACTTGCATGTTACTTTAACTGTGCTCCCGGTTGTGGATTGAGGTAGGGTGTCTAGAGCCACGTCTTGCATGGATAGTCACTGTCACCCAGCAAGTGACACCCAACTGGTACATCTAAAAAAGCTGCCTCAGACCGCTCACCATTAAAATGCGCGAATCATGGGTAGCTGAAGCTCAGGGCCACTTTGCATCAACATCCAGTAGGCTATGTTAAAATTTGCATCAAAAACAACCTGCGTGTTGATGGAATGCACTTTCTTCCTATTGACGAACACGTCCTCGCCTTTTGATGGCGCAATTATTTTTATGTGCGTCCCGTCAATAGCACCGACCACACCGGGCATACCTGCAATTGCCATGAAGTTGGCTTTGATCCTGTGTAATTGTTGAATGTCCAAAGGAAAGTTTATGGCACGGCTGACTGATGGTTGCGATATTTTTAAATCGTCGGCATTGCAAAGTTGCATTTCCCCTGTTGCTAAATAACGTAGTGTGGCCAAACATTTTATTTCGGGACTTATCTGATTATTCCTGTTAGTCGAGGATGTTATTGCATCGCGCACTAACTCCACAACAAGTTTAATACCCTAACATTTCGTCTCGCAGGCATTTTACGATTCTTTGTGAATAGGTCTTACTGAGTTAGGAGTCCTCTTGAGGACTTTTAAGCTCTCCTAGACTTAGGTGCTACTTTTAGGCCTAAAATACTTTGTGAATTGCTCTTAGTGAAAAAAGTTAGGAGTCCTAAATTTAAGAGTGACACGCCCATTATTTTTAGGAGTTACTCCTAAATTCGCCAGTTAGGAGCTACTTTTAGCCCTAAGATCCTTTGTGAATACGGCCCCAGATGTATTTATTTTCAATTTCCAAATAGCTTACTTTTAACCATGAAAAAATAGTAAGACGAAGTAACGCATATTAACATTTCATGGAATGGTATACAAAACAGGTACATTAGGCCTGCAATTCAAGTAAACATATAAAGTGCATAAGGCCTACATGTGAAGTAAGCAGAGCAGGAACATTAGGCCTACACTTCAAATAACCATTTGCATTAGGCCTACATTTCAAGTAAGCAAAACAGGTACACCAGGCCTACATTTCAAATAAACACAAAAAAATAGTATTAGGCCTTCATTTCAAGTAAGCAAAACAGTGTCTCAAGTGGTGTTAGACCCAACAGGTCCTCACAGATCTCTTTCTTGTCTTGATAAAACAATCGCATATAAACCAAAAGCTGGGCATTATCCGTTACATCTGAAGATGACTGGCTGGATGGGGCACTCTGAACAGCCGCATGAAGCTGTGACAGTGCGTCATCTGATAAAATTTCAGATTTTCTGGTTGCCGTTGCAGCTCACATTGGGATTTGCTTTATTTTTTCACACAATTCATCCCTTTGTTTACCTTCAAGTAACGTCTCGGCAGCAGCGTTCAAGCACTCCTCACAACAGTGGTGTCACTGAAAGTTTTTTTATGTTGCCCCAAAATCCATGCAATCTTAAATGAGCATTCATTTGCATGTTTCTGGCCTGTAAATGAGTGTGTGAAGACACGCGTAGACCTCTCATACTGAGCTCTCAGCTCGGATATTTTCCACGCTCTTACTTCTGACTTCTGGGGATACTTTTCCTCGAAGGATCTGTGTTTGGATTCGTAATGCCGGTAGTAGAAAGGATCCAAAGCAAATACGTTTTCTAAAGTAAATAATAATGTTTATTGACTGGAAAGGGATAAGGGAAAGGGAGAACAAAACAGGAACAACAGTTAGACAAACAAGCACTAAACAATAACCCACTCAGCTTGATAATACAAACTAATACAACACAAGCAAACGACTATCGCCAGGGAAATCTAACTTGCCTGGCAAGACCAGCAAGACAACATAATGAAGGCTAAAGAGCCTACAAACAATGGCATGAAAGCCTACAAATGCGACAGGTAGTGTCCACATCAATGGCGTAGCGCCCAAACACGATACAACCAGTATCAACCGTGGCTTAGAGCCAAGTGGTCTTCTTCTTCTTCTTCCTTTAATTTCCGGCAGGCTGTATGCCTTTGCGGCACGTTGCTGCCATCCACAGGACAAAAAAATAAAATAAAATAAAAACAAAAACAAAATTCCAAACCGCAATCAATCCATTTTTATCTGTCGAGTGGCCGCCATAAATTCCAGCGCAGCTTTTACAATCCCACGCTGGTCCTCGATGGGACCCAGAAGGCTCCTCAGAGTAACGGGTGTTGTGCCCACCGCTGCATACAGCCGTTCCCTCTCTAGAGCGAGTCCTGCACACTCCATCAGGACATGTTCCACTGTTTGGTTTTTGCCACACTCCCCACACAGTCCATCCTCATGTTTCCCAATTTTGTGTAAGTCCCATGCTCGTCCACAATGCCCCAACCTCAGTCTGGTCATAATGACTGTATGCCTCCTTTCTTTTCCCAGAAAACACTGGCTCCTTGTGACTGACTTCTGCAAGCTGTAATAATGCCTCCCCTTCTTTTCCCGATCCCACTCCTCCTGCCACACAGCCATGATGTTCCTCTTTATGATTGACCTACACTCAGTTAACCCAAGCCTCACTTTTACGTCCACCTTTTCCCTTCTTAAAGCCCTTTTCGCTGCTCCATCAGCTAGCTCATTCCCCTCTATCCCCACATGGGCTGGGACCCACAAGAACCCCACTAACTCTCCCGCCTGCTCAATCCTGTACATCAGGGTAAGAAGCTCCACCATGAGGTCCGACCTGGCTCCAAGCCCTCCCTCCTTCAAGGTCATCAGCCCTGATGCAGAGTCAGAGCATATCACCACTGAGCCTGGCCTCACCTCCTCCACCCACTGTATAGCCCAGATTATAGCAAGCAGCTCTGTGGTATAAACTGAAACCCCCTCAGACATTCGCTTATACCTGCTCACATCCAAATCTGGGATGCAAAAAGCAAAACCAGAATTCCAGTTCTTGGGTCTTGGGCCCCATCAGTGTAAATTTGAATGGACTGCCCCCAAGTGTTATTTAACCTTTCCCTTACAATGCCCCCAAATGTTGCAGTTCTCTCATACGCCAAAACACTCAGATCTATCTCTGGCACTGGTAGAATCAATGGTGGTATTGCTGGCCAGTGAACTATAGGGCCACCCCCTCCTCCCCAAACTCCATCCTCCCCATCTCCTCATTAACTTTAAAAATGAAACACTCCCTTTTCACTTTACACTCCCTTTTCACTCTACATCTACATGCTTTTTAAAAGTCAATCTTTCATCACAAACTGCTCCCAATAATTTAAACTCTTTTACCCCCTCTACTGCTTGCCCATACATTACTAAACCTTGACACAGTTTTCTTATTGCCAAATACAACATATTTAGTTTTTTCCGTTGATATCTTAAATCCACACCTGCTTCCCCAGTCCATTATTTTATTTAATGCTATCTGTATTTTCTCTGTTATGTGTTTGATGTTCCTGCCTCTTTTCCACACTGTTCCGTCGTCTGCAAACAATGAGAAACCAAACCCTGATCCAATGTCTTTAAAAATGTAATTCACCATTACATTAAATAAAACCAGACTTATTACACTTCCTTGTGGTGTTCCATTCTCAACGCATGTGCCATTCGACATCGCCTCCCCTACCCTAACCTGAATTACCCTGTTCTTTAAAAAGTCCTGTACCCAGTTCAGCATACGCCCTCGAATTTCTGCATCGTACAGCTTAAGGATGAGCCCCTCCTTCCACAACATGTCATAAGCCTTTTCAATATCCAAAAACACTGCAACTACTCCCTCTTTATTAACCATGGCTTTCTTTACATCCGAAGATCACAGGGAGATCACAGAATCCATGGTACTTCTTCCTCTGCGAAACCCACTTTGCATTAGTGTGAACCACCCCTCTTTCTCCAGTTTGTATACTAACCTATCCGTCACCATTCTTTCCATTATTTTACACATCACTGCTGTTAGTGCAATGGGTCTATATGACCCTGGATGCTCTGCTTCTTTCCCTGGCTTTAAAATCGGGACCACCACTGCCTGCTTCCAGGCTAATGGAAGCCTTCCTTCCTTCCAAACAGTATTCATAAGTGCTAACATTTCTTCCACCACTGGATCACCTATTCTTTTAAATATCTCATAGCTTATGCCATCCTTCCCTGGTGCTGTTTTCCCCCCTTTATTTATGGCTCTGCGCAGCTCTTCAATTGAAAAGTACAAATTAACACAATCAGCATTATCGTCATTCACCCCGAGTTTCAAAATATGTTGTCTTAGCGTCTCATTCCTCTTTCTAATGCCTTCCTCCCCAATGTTTGCTCCCCTATGTACATCCTTAAACTTACTTTCACACATTTCTGCTTTCTCTATATCACTCTTTGCTATAACTCCCTTTTCCTCAAATACTGGCATTCTCCTTTTCCTTACCACTCCTGACATACGATGAACTGCTGCCCATATGTCTCCAACTGATGTATCCACGCCCAATTTTCCACAATATCCTCTCCAACACTTTTTTTGTAACCTTAATTACTCTTCTTGCCTTAGCCCTCAGCCTTTTTGTTCTCTATTGCATTATTCTCTGTTGGGCACCTTCTCAATAGTCTATAATGCACAGTTTCTATCCCTAACTGCTTTATCACAAGCCCTATTCCACCATGGCACACTTACTCTAGTTTTAGGGTTTTTCTTTAAAGGGATGCACTGATATGCACTACTTAATATCATTGCACATAAACTATTGTTCCACTCATCTAATGTTCCCTCTCCATTCACACTTTCAAGGCCACTATCACATTTACTAGAGAACTTCTCCCAGTCTGCCTTCCCATAGTTAAAATATGTTGGTCTAGTCTGATCATCAGTTAACAAAGTTTTCCCAAACTTCAAAAGTATTGGAAAGTGATCACTACCCATTGAGCACCTGTCCATATTGTCCCATTCTCCTACTCTTGCGTATTCACTGGATGCTAGTGCTAAATCTATGCATGAACCTACCCCTGTCTTAATTTCAAACCTAGTTGGCCTACCATCATTCATACATACTAACCCATGTTTGTCCATAAAATCCTCCACTGTGCTCCCATTTTTATCTTTCATTCTGCTTCCCCACAAAGGATTATGTGCATTAAAGTCACCTATCCAAATAATCGGTGCCCCTATCTGTTCCATAATCTCCTCCAAATCGATTATGTCGACTGGCAAGCAGGGATTATAAAAGTTAATTATATTTACCCATTTTTTATTTTCCCACATCTTTACCACCACACACTCTAGAGAAGACTTAATTTGCACCCTCTGGTACTTCACATCAGACCTTACAAACGTTGCACACCCTCCTCCTGCTTTCCCACTTCGGTCCTGTCTAATACTTTCATACCCTGGCACGACATAGTCCAAACAAGGTTCAAGCCAAGTTTCCTGGATACACAGTAAAGCTGGTTTATACTCTCCATTAAAAACATCCACAAATCTTTTAAACTCTTGGCCATTTGCGATTAGGCTCCTTGCGTTCCATTGCATTAAATAAAACATCAACAGATTAAGTATCCTCATATTCAGTCATGTCCATTTCCCCTTCTTTACCATTTCCCTCACTCCTGCCTTTGCCCCTCCCTTCTCTCTCCCTCCCTCTCTCCTGCACCTCAAGCTTCTGCCTCATGAATGTGTGTAACTCCTCTGGGCCCATTTCTACCTCCTCAAGAAACCTTTCGGCCGCCTCCACCACAATTTTAATAGCCACATCTACCATGAAAGCAAGAAGTGACTGTTTTTCCTCTATCTGCATTGTATCCCCTTTTCCTGGCCGCTGGTGAGCACTAGTCCCCACTGGCCTGTTAGCGTCCCCCGTGCCTTGTACTTTTTCTTATTGCCTCTGCATAAGACATATTCTCCCCAGCTAGAGCCAAGTGGTGTGGGAGAGCAAAAGGGGCGGGCTATCCACCTGCCCCTTTTGATTGTAATTGCCCTCAGCTGTTGTCACCACTGGGCCTGCAGGATACTCTACAGGGAGGGGCGGGGGTACCTGAGCAGAGGGGGGGAAAGAAAAGGGATTAAATTCCTCATACAAAATAACTACCTATACCAACCTGGGGCCGTATTCACAAAGCATTTTATCTTACCGCTAGGAGTGCTCCTAACTCGCGCTACAACATTTTACGTAGGAGTTTTTTCTTAAAGGTTATTCACAAAGCCGCTGAGACCTACTCTTACTAAGGATAAATCACAAAGAGTGAACTAAGAGTGACGCGCCGTTGCTATGGCTTACGTCAATTCTCGTGCACGAGTTTAGAAGCGGTCAGTTCGGTGATTGGTTGTTCAGACGAGCCCACTGAATCAGCGAAAAACAAGGAAATAGCCTAGGCTAGAAATGAATTCCTATTAAGTAGTTATAGTGCAGTTAGCAGAATACACGCATGATGACAATTTTGTGCAGACCACGATAATGACGTTGTAGCCTGCACGTTCAAGAGAGAGAGAAAGCAAACAATAAAAATACATACAATTTAAAAGAAAATAAATGTTATGAACTACCCAAGTGTTGACCAAGTGCCAAGGTGTTTACCTAAAATGTGTTTTCAAAGTGATCCCTAAATGCCTGTCCACTCGGTTCCACACGGCCAAATTCCTTGTCATGTTGATCGCCATCATCATCATCATCATCATCATCATCATCATCATCATCATCATCTGGCTGTGGAATGTTCCTCCGCTTGCAGAGGTTGTGTAGAATGGCACATACAGTGATTACTGTGCTTGCCCTCTCTGGGGGGAGGCGTATTTCGCCGTGGAGGACATGAAACCGACGTTTCATCTGCCCAATTCCTCCCTCCACAACATTTCGTGTATGTTTGTGTGCCCTAGCATATATGGGAGAAATCAGTAAACAATAATAAATATGGATTCAATAAATAAAAGGCGTCAAAGAGCCAATACGATGTGTTTTACACATAGGATTAAGCGTAATCTGCGTAATCACTTACATGTTATACTTTAACTGTGCTCCCGGTTGTGGATTGAGGTAGGGTGTCTAGAGCCACGTCTTGCATGGATAGTCACTGTCACCCAGCAAGTGACACCCAACTGGTAAATCTCAAAAAGCTGCCTCAGACCGCTCACCATTAAAATGCGTGAATCATGGGTAGCTGAAGATCCAGGCCACTTTGCAACAACATCCAGTAGGCTATGTTAAAATTTGCATCAAAAACAACCTGCGTGTTGATGGAATGCACTTTCTTCCTATTGACGAACACGTCCTCGCCTTTTGATGGCGCAATTATTTTTATGTGCGTCCTGTCAATAGCACCGACCACACCGGGCATACCTGCAATTGCCATGAAGTTGGCTTTGATCCTGTGTAATTGTTGAATGTCCAAAGGAAAGGTTATGGCACGGCTGACTGATGGTTGCCATAATTTTAAATCGTCGGCATTGCAAAGTTGCATTTCCCCTGTTGCTAAATAACATAGTGTGGCCAAACATTTTATTTCGGGACCAATCGGATTATTCCTGTTAGTCAGGGATGTTATTGCATCACGCATTAACTCCACAACAAGTTGAATACCCTAACATTTCGTCTCGCAGGCATTTAGTTAGGAGTCCTCTTGAGGACTTTTAAGCTCTCCTAAACTTAGGTGCTACTTTTAGGCCTGAAATACTTTGTGAATTGCTGTTAGTGAAAAAAGTTAGGGGTCCTAAATGTAAGAGTGACACGCCCATTATTTTTAGGAGTTACTCCTAAATTCGCCAGTTAGGACCTACTTTTAGCCCTAAGATCCTTTGTAAATACGGCCCCTGATGTTTACATTGAACGGAATACGATAATAATGATGAGCCAACCCACCTACGTAACAGAAGATCATTGCTTTTTGCTGTTTTTATGCTGTACTACAGACTATTCTGCCTTTCAATTTGTATTTCAGTGAGAAATGATTTTATTAACATAATCATGCTTTGTATAGTGAAATCATAAAAAAAAGATATATATATATTTTTTTTTTATTATTTTAAATTGGTCATGGGTCCGGATAGGACCGTCACTTGGTCCGGACCCAGACCGCGGTCCACCGTTTGGAGATGCCTGACCTAGAGGGTCTGAAAACCAGACCAGAGGGTAACCGTCGGGGCCTTCTAGGCCCTCTGAGGGCCTCAGCTATTCTAGATATTCTAATTTTATTTTTGTGTTTATTTTAACAATCATCATTTTGACTAAAATGTTTTGTAGGAAAATAACCCTTCAAAAGAGCCTGTTAAATTAGTGTTTGTACGTGAAGGGTTAAAAGAAAGAAGCCACTTTGGGAGCAGAATGCTGCTGACTCTGCAGTTGTTGGGAAGGAAAATGCTAAGCAGCCCTGTGATTGGTGGGCCCGCTATCATTTCACAGTGGGTTGAAAAATTGACCAATCATATCTTCCCTCTGAATGTGTTGGCCACCAACTATCGTGATACCTGTGGGGGATGGGATTAGCAGGGAGCAAAAGCTTTATGTCTGTGTTTGATTTGTCTGCTGTCCTGCGTTTTGCACACCAGGTTGTCTATATATAGATGTATGTCGATATATGTCTATATATTCTACTGAAGTGCACAGACAGCTTGTGGGATGCGACATTTGGCAGGAAGATTTGTATTTTGCTACAGAGATAGCTTCTGTTTAGTTTTGGTGATCACTCTCACTCCCTCCATGCTGTTTGCTTGTTGCATTGCTACAGCTGGAATAGCGTATTCATGTTGTTTCAGAGCTGGAATTGTCACAGGTGACTTCCAGCAGTACTATAAATAGGACACAGTAAGGGTCAGGGGGGTCAGAGGGCCAAGGCTTAACATCCACGGTCAGCTACTGCACTAGACTAACATTGGACCACCAAGAACCAGTCATCCATTTTGCAGGCTGAACGGTTGCTACGAGGCCCTGGAGGGCGGAAATACGGCCGAGGCCCTGATAGACTTCACCGGGGGAGTCTCGGAGACACTGACCCTCGACCCCCGGACCCTACATTGCCATGCCGACCAGCAGAGAGCGCTGTACAACACGCTCAGTAGGGCCAACGACCGCCGAGCCCTGATCACCTGCTTCATACGGGTCAGCCAATGTCAGCTTCCTACCTTCCTTTGTTCTCTCCCTTATGGCCTTGTTCCCTCCTTTCTTCCTCCCTTATCCTTCCTACCTACCCATGATGTCACCCAGCTGAAATCATTATATGAAGACATCGTCGGCTCTGATTTGTACACATGACATCGTCATGACATTGTCACCTCATTCAGGTGTACTCAATCTTTGGTGCAGTTTATTGAACAATATATATTTTACAATTCGATTTTGGATTTCATCAGAATTACACATGTCCTTGAAAGAACCATTACAAATCAATGCTCCAACAATGTCTCCTTAGTTTACCTCAAAGTCTCGTCATGTATATTTTATGAGGTGAGCAGCGCTCAACTATTGTTATTCTTCGGCTTTTTTCTTTTGTTCTTTCCTTATTATTCTCTACAAACGTTGGGCCCTTACTTATTCCCTCATGTCTGAACTGGAGCCTCCATTCCACTTTTAAAATGTCAATAGTAGCCTGGAATCGATCGCTAATAGTTTTAATTGTAAATACTTAAATACAAATATTTAAAATATGCAACTTTTTTGTCATTTTCTAATTGAAGTCAATGGGAGGACGATGAAGCCGTGGTCAATGTTGAAGAATTCGAAAATGTAACAAAAAAACACACTTTGATTGTGGATCTTTTCTCGTTAATTTCAAACCATTTTATTTATTTGTTTACATTGTTTACTCCATTTAGACTTTTGAACTCTTTTCACTTAATTCACCATTCAACATTTCTTTACTTAAACTAAGTGGCTTTATTAAAACACATTTTCGACCTGACTTTGCACTGCAGCATCCTACAATGCATTCTCTAGTTCAACATGTATCTTCTCTACGTGGGGTAGAATGATGAATCGATATGATGATGTTGACTGAAGGGGACCAGCGTGTCTGTGTCCCTCCCAGCCAGCAGAGGGCGAGGCGGTGGAGTCAGTGCTGGACTGCGGCCTGGTGCGCGGCCACGCCTACGGGGTGACCGCCCTTAGGAAGGTGTGGAAGGGGGACAACCTACTCAGCCGCAACGGGATGTCCCGCCTCCTCATGATACGCATGAGGAACCCCTGGGGCACCACGGACTGGACCGGCGCCTGGAGCCAGAGGTGAGGGGGTGAGGAGGTGAGGAGATGAGAGGGTGAGAGGGTGAGGAGGTATGAGGGTGAGGAGATGAGATGGTGAGGAGGTGAGAGGGTGAGGTTGTGAGGAGGTGAAAAGCTTAGGTGTTGAGGAGGTGAGAGGGTGAGGAGGTGTGAGAGCGTGAGGTGGTGAGGACGTGAGAGGGTGAGGAGGTGAAAGGTGAGGAGTTGAGGGAGAGGAGAAGAGAGGGTGAGGAGGTGCGAGGGTGAGGTGGTGAGGAGGTGAGAGGATGAGGAGGTGAGGAGGAGGTGAGGTGGTGAGGTGGTTAGAGGTTGAGGTTGTGAGGGGGTGAGAGGATGAGGAGATGAGAGGGTAAGGAGGTGAGATGGTGAGGGGGTCGAAGAGGTGAGGAGGTGGAGAGGGTGAGTGGGTGAGGAGCTAAGAGGGTGAGGAGGTGAGGAGTTGAGAGGGTGAGGAGGTGAGAGGGTGAGGAGTTGTGGGTGAGGAGAAGAGAGGTTGAGGAGTTGAGAGGGTGAGTTGGTGAGAGTGTGAGGAAGTAAGAGGGTTAGGAGGTGAGATGGTGAGGGGAAGAAAGGGTGAGGAGTTGAGAGGGTGAGTTGGTGAGAGGGTGAGATGGTGAGGAGGTGAAGAGCTTAGGATGTGAGAGGGTGAGAAGGTGTGAGAGTGAGAGGGTGAGACAGTGAGGAGGTGAGGGGGTCGAGGAGGTGAGAAGTTGAGAGGGTGAGGTGGTGAGAGGGTGAGGAGGTGAGAGGCTGAGGAGGTGAGGAGCTAAGAGGGTGAGGAGGTGAGGAGTTGAGGAGGTGAGAGGGTGAGGTGGTGAGGAGGTGAGAGGTTGAGGAGGTGAGGAGATGAGGGGGTGAGGTGGTGATAGGGTGAGAGGTTGATGTGGTGAGAAGGTTAGAGGGTCAAAAGTTTCTTGGTATGGTTTGGTGGTGGATGTGCTGTTTCATCTGCACCTCCCCTTCCTCTACAGATCTGATGAGTGGCAGCAGCTGAATTGCCCTGAGAGAGAAAAAATGGGAATCCAAGTCCGAGATGTAGGAGAGTTTTGGTAGGTACCCTAGACCTTTCATGCATACAACGCCATTGAATATACTTGCAGAATAAACCTATGAGTTACCAATGGCCCATTATTGACAAGATCTGATAAAATATTTGTGGCAAAATAGTTTCTTGGCTAGGCAACGGCCTTCAACTCCCAACTTGTCCTTGGTACGATGCCAAATGTCCTGAGAGCCACCTGTAGGCATCCTTGAGCAAGACGCTGTTACCCCCTTTACCTCAATAACACTCACTCTATCTGGTTTGAATCCCTTGCGATAATAGCACCAACTACTAAGATATAAAGGTACACCATGAACCAGAGTCTTAGTGCATGTTCACCTTCTGGCAAATAAGTATTGCATCTCCCCGTCAGGACGGAGTTCTGTTCAAGTATTGTATCTCCCCATCAGGATGGAGTTCGGGGACTTCTGCCGCTACTTCACCGACGTGGTGCTGTGCCGCCTGGTGGAGAAGGCCCGGCTGTGGTCCGGCTCCCACTGGAGGGAGGAGAGCTGCTTCGGGGAATGGGCCCCGGCGCCGGGGGGCTCTCTTGATCATGGTGCCGTCCTCCGGTCCAGGGGCCCCACAGCGTGCCCCAGGCCAGCAGGAGGAGGAAGAAGAGATGGCAGGCAAAGAGGGGGCCGCAAGGAGCCCCGTCTCGGGGAGAGACGGCGGGCTGTGGCGAGAGGAGGTGGAAAAGAGAGGGTTGTGAAGGAGAAAGCAGGTGGAGCCAATGAAGAGGAGTCGCAGGGAAGGTGGAGCAAGGAGGAGGAGGAGGAGTCACAGAGTGTAGAGGTGGAAGGAGAATGGGGGGCGTGTGTGGATAAGAGGAGTCGATGTGGGGGATGCATCAACCATATGGAGACGTTTCTACACAACCCACAGGTGCACCTCCTCCATGCGTGGCGAGAGGACTGGTCAAATATACAACTGTGTAACAATAACAGTGGATTGGAGTGCATATTATTTGGTTCATTTTTATGTTTTACTCTTATTATTTCGAAAGGTGCAGTGTGTAGGATGTAGTGGACTATAGAGGTGAGGTTGAGGATTGCAACCAACCAAAAGTCTAAATTACAAAAAATATAGCACTCAATAATAAAGGTTATCAATTAAACCTTATCTTCTTCGTCAGGCACTTCTCTTCGTCTCCTTCTTAACGCTCCCTCCTGTATGTCTCTCTGTCAGTTCCTCCTGGAGGTCCGTGGTCGGGAGGAGGAGGTGCTGATCTGTCTGCAGCAGGAAGACCGCAGGAGGCGCCGGAGAGAGGGGCGAGGAGAAAACCTGCCCATCGGCTTCGAGGTGCTGAAGGTGATTAGAGTTTCCCTGAAATTGAGGATGAACTGCTATTTACCCAAGAATGACCAGGATCTCTTCGGTTAATGCATAAGTACGGCTGGACAAACTGATTTCAAAGTTATGCCGTTTACCACTAGAGGAAATGTATTAAACCTCCTCCTGTCCCTGAAAAACAGATCTCACACTTTTCCTTTTTTTGAAGTTATCTTACAAAGAACAATTAAAAATGCTCGAAACATATAGATATAAATCTAATAATATGATCATAGTAATTTTAATTAATTATAATCCTGCTTAAAATCTCAATAATAATATGTATCAACAGTAAAATAAAAGATAAAATCTAGTCAGCAAACTGTAAAAATGTAAGATGCATCGAACAAAGAAACAAAACAGATCCAATGTCTGCCCTCATCAATAAGGCCAAGTACAGCATGCCTCCCTGTGTCTGGGCCGCCCAGGTGGAGGTGAACCGCAGCTCCAGGGTGCAGTGTCCGACGGAGCAGGAGGCCAGCTCCATCTACATGGACTCCCGCAGCGTCACCCTGAGGGGCACCCTGCCCTCAGGCCGCTACGCCGTGCTGCCCACTACTTTCCTGCCCGGCGCCAGTGGACGCTTCCTGCTGCGGGTCTTCTCCCACGCCCACCTCCACCTCAGGTACCCACGCCCACCTCCACCTCAGGTACCCACGCCCACCTCCAGCTCAGGTACCCACGCCCACCTCCTGCTCAGGTACCCACGCCCACCTCCACCTCAGGTACCCACGCCCACCTCCTGCTCAGGTACCCACGCCCACCTCCTGCTCAGGTACCCACGCCCACCTCCACCTCAGGTACCCACGGCCACCTCCACGCGCACCTCCACCTCAGGTACCCACGCCCACCTCATGCTCAGGTACCCACGCCCTCCTCCTGCTCAGGTACCCACGCCCACCTCCACCTCAGGTACCCACGCCCACCTCCACCTCAGGTACCCACGCCCACCTCCACCTCAGGTACCCACGCCCACCTCCACCTCAGGTACCCACGCCCACCTCCAGCTCAGGTACCCACGCCCACCTCCACGCGCACCTCCACCTCAGGTACCCACGCGCACCTCCACCTCAGCTGCCCACGCCCATCTCCACTTCAGGTACCCACGCCCACCTCCACCTCAGTTACTTACGCACTACTCCACCTCAGGTAATAATAATAATAAAATAATTCATTCTATTTATATAGCGCTTTTCAATGACCGAAAGACGCTTACAGTGAAGGGGGCGACGTAACTCACCACCACCAGTGTGTAGCACCCACTTGGGTGATGCACGGCAGCCAATCTGCGCTAGAACGCTAACCACACACGAGCATGAGGTGGAGAGTGAGGGAATTAATGAGTCAGCCAATTGTACAGGAGGATTATTAGGGGGGCAGGACTGAATTAGCCTGGTTGGGCCAGGACACCGGGGTAACCCTTACTCTTTGCGATAAGTGTCCTGGGATCTTTTATGATCACAGTGAGTCAGGACCTCAGTTTTATGTCTCCTCCAAAGGACGGCGCCTTCTACAGCACAGTGTCTCCGTCACTGCACTGGGGCATCGGGTTTGATGAGTGAAGGGGCCAGAGGGAAGAGTACCACCTATTGGCCACCACCCAACACCACTTACAGCACCTGGTATTCCCAGGCGGTCTACCATCCAAGTACTAACCAGCCCCGACCCTGCTTAGCTTCCGAGATCTGATGAGATCAGGTGTGTTCAGGGTTGTATGGCCGCCTTGTAGGTACCCACACCCACCTCCACCTCAGGTACCCACGCCCACCTCGACCTCAGGTACCCACGCCTATCTCCACCTCAGGTACCCACTCCCCCCTCCACCCCCACCTCCCCCTAAGGTAGGGCTATTCTCTAACCTCCACCTTAGCTAGGGGTCTTATCCACCTCCACCACAGGGGTCTTCTCCCACCTCAAACTCCACCTCATGCCCAGGTGAGGAGCTATTGCTCATGTATTATTATGTTATTAATTTATACACTGTTTAGTTTATTTTACCCGGTACTTCGGTTGTTTATTCATAGTTTATAGACTTTTTATATAATTACAATTATTTTATCATGCATGATACTTTTTTAGGTTATTTGATCAAAGTTTAAAGATATTATTAGGTTATTTGATCATAGTTTATACTTATTTAGGTTAACGATTTTACGATAATATTGAGGATATTTGTTCGAAATTTAAAGATATTATTTAGGTTATTTGAACATAGTTGAGACTTCTTTGGTTATTTGGTAACAGTTGATACTTGGATTGTATTCATTTAGGATAGAGGCAGAAAAAGGCTCCCAAAGTTCCTCAAGTTTCATTGAACCCTGAATGTTGGCATTCTACCTGTAGGCCTACCATAGCAAGAAGCCCTGACCCTTTCCCCATTCCTGATTAATGACATCTCAGGCCCCTGTCTACATAGAGTCGATTTTTTGGTGAAACCGCATGTCTTCTGCGTTTCGGTCGACCGTCCAGACGTATCCGGCCGATCCGGTGCCCGAAACCGCACTTTTCTGAAACTATGTCCCAGGGTGGTTTCAATTATATTCGGACCTATGCGGATTCATGTTAGGATTCGTGTGGACGCCTGAAACGCAAACGATGACGTCATTGCCCCCCAACCAACCAGGCAACGTCAGATTTGCGTTGAACTTTAAAAAAAAATGTTTTATTGTATTCTTTTTGTAGCGTTAACTACAGTTACTAACTGTACATTTGTGTTTTTTCTCAATTTATAAGGTTTAATCTCCTCATGACTGAATGTTTGTATACAGCGCACAGGCTGTATGCGCACAGGCTTGATGCGCTCCACATTTTTTGGTGAACCAGCGCCTTGAATATTTACTACAGAGTTTCTACAGCTCGATGCGGTTTCACAATGGATCTGTCTTTACGGAGATATATCTGAAACGCATGAAACAAAAAACAGATCGTTTTCGCCCGTGTGGACGGGGCCTCATACTCTTCCTGTAAGCCTCCCAGAGCAAGGACCCTACCCTAATTACTCATTAATGTAGAAAAGGGAAATTAACTAAGGCTGTGAAGACCATAGATGTACATGAACTTATAGCTAAAGTACATTTTCACACATACTACAGAAAAATATAATACCATACCGAAGAATTCTCAAATTAATGTTTGCGGGCAGGGTTCGGAATAGCCTAATTGCGACGAATACGCTGAGGATAGCAGTATACAGCCAATTACATCTCCTAGGGTGAATTACTAGCGCTACCGCTAGTAATTGCTGCTTGGACTGACAGTTGGACTCCTCAAATGTGATGGGGGGGGGGGGCACTTCACAGCTATACCATAACAGATAATATATTTACAAATATGACATTTATTTAAAAAAGGCTACTCGTCTTAATTTGGATAATATGGCCTTGGAAATAGGGAAATAAACTCAAAACGTTCCAGCTTGAATCTCTCTCTCTCTCTCTCTCTCTCTCTCTCTCTCTCTCTCTCTCTCTCTCTCTCTCTCTCTCTCTCTCTAGGGAGTTGAATGAAGACCTCCCCTCCCCCTCTTCATTCCAGTGTTGTTTACCTGAGCCCTGGGTCGTGACCACCGTCCACCTGCAGAGGGCAGAGGTGCTCAGCCGTACCAAATACACAGGTATGAAATGTAGAGGACTGTTGGGGACACATGATATGAACATTCATGAGCTAGTTCTGTTCCTTTATGATTGACGTGGGTATCATAGAAAATATACATTTTACACTCGATTCAACTTTTCTTTCGTCAATTTGCGTCGATGTTTACGTTTTAATAATGCGGAATACCAACTTCATCGTGGCTAGGAGAGCGATTATTCGCCTGCTAAAGAAGGAGTTCCAGTTGAGGTATTACAAGTTATTACGTTTTGTTGAAGTTCATGTGATTGGGGTCACGGGTTAGTCAGTAATCTGGGGGAGAAGCGTTACATTGTGTGCGTAACCCCCAGAAAGACCCATCTAGACCACAAACTAGGGTGCCTTGCAGGTCCCATGATGTCACACGGCGTTGCTATTAAAAAAGGTTTCCTCTTTTTACTCCTGTTTAAACTTTCATCACTTCACTTTATCTGAGCTGGAGGCTGTGCATGCAACACATTCATGTAATTTGCATTTAGCCACCAAACGGAATAAACCTTTATTACACGCACATGCACGCACGCACGCACGCACCCACACACACACACACACACAAACACACACACACACACAAAGGACATGCACCTTATTTACTATCCCCCTTGTCTCTTCACCCTTACCCTGAGCAAGACAACCAGCAGACGGGAGGATACAGCATGGTCTGTGTGATTGTGTGTGTGTGTGATTGTGTGTGTGTGTGTGTCCCAGCCCCAGATGTCTATGCTGTGGTGCGTTGTGAGGACCGCGTAGTGAGGACTCGAGTGCACGAGCAGAACAGCAGCCCAGAGTTCAACCTGAGGACCATCTTCTACCGACGACAGCCCAGGGCACACATTTCTGTTGAGGTTTGGTAGTTTACTGAAATATGTTTTTATCTTGGAAAATCTGAAATACTTTATATTTAAGCAATATCACACGAGTAGGAGTGCTGTTGTACTGAATATCAGCACAACGTTGTTTGCCTTACAGTGTTACAGCTTTATTTTTGCTCTTCTCTAATAAATCGAGGTCAGCTGATTTCATAGGAGCACGACCATTCTTAATTAAACAAAAAGTTATGTCTGGAAACATGTTCATCTTCGGGGGCAAAGTTTGTTGCAAGCTACACAAAGAAATTAATATCAATAACGGTTATTAAAACACCTGTTAAACGGAGTGATACATGTATAGTTAAAATTCCCAGTGCTGTTAAACTATATATATATTAGAGATGCGCGGTTGGCGGTTGCAACCGCGGACTCCGCGGTTAAACCGCGGATCGGGCGGGTGACGTGACAAAAAATAATATTTTAATTAAATTCGGGCGGTTGGCGGTTTAACCAACGAAATTCAAAAATATATACACATTGTTAAATGTCGTTACCTACTTCCAAGCACATTTTGAAATAATCCAATTCTCATCAGGCAGTAAATTGGCCTCTCTGTCTCTATCACACACACACACACACACACACACACTAACGGAAGCAAAAAAGTTTAAATTAAGTGACGATCCGTCCCATGTCGCGTCTCCACAAACCTGCAAGTTATGAGACAGCTCTCAGTATTGGAAGAAGCTTTAACGTCTCGTAGATGAAACTGCCTGGGTTATTTTGTTTCGTATAAGTTATATTTTAAAACAGCCAGTCATTGTAGCCTACCACTCGTGGAATATGGAATTTCAAAGAGATGATGGAGTGATTTGACTCAGAAGTGACATCAGGCATTGGCAGCGCGAGATGTGCAGAACAAGTTAAACTTCTAGCCCAGTAACATCAACACCTAAGAAAGAAGGTAAGAAAAATAGTCGGAAAACTTTGATTTGCAAGGCAAGCAGGCAAGTGTTGGGCTTGTTACAGTAGCCTATATAGCCTTCAATGCGGTGAAATTTCGGAATTAATAGGCTCGAGTCGGCGTTTCCTTAAAAGGCTATCTTTCATTTTGCAAAAAAAAAAACACAGTAGGCTATATTACCATATTAAAATGGTGTACCAAATTGCGTTTTATTACAATGATTTGAAGTTTCTCCCTGTGCATCGATCGGAGACAGACGTCACTTCACTGATAATATTCTGGGGATAGGCTATAGGGCTGTCAAAATTGCTCAAAAATGACATTCGAATGTTCGTTTGGAAAAAAATCACGAATCGAACTATTCGAATATCTGGTTGCCTATTTTGCGCAGTTGCCGTCAATATGTCAATAATGCGACAAAACCATGGTTCAAATTAGTGGGATATATATATATCCTATAAACAGCCCAGTAACGTGGAGGCCTAATCATGAAAAGCCACATCTTTGTATCGCTTGCATTTCACCACCACACCTGCAAGCGCGCAAACTATAGTAATCTGAAGAAGACGCCCGCTTCTGAATGTTACAAAGTATGCTAGTGGTAACGTTCCTTGCTTTGCTTACCATTTATCGAAATCGATAAAGAAAAAAATGCATGTCGCCTACGCCTTCCACCATGCCAGCGAAAGGGCCAGCACTACGCACCGTTCGGATTCATGAAAAAAAAGCTGTCTCGGACTTTGCCGAGAACATTGCGTTATAGCAGCTTTCACCAGCCAGACTACTAGCTCCCTGAGCTCTACTTCGGATGCTTATTGAATGGCATAGCCGAGCTGGAATACCTATATCCAAGTACGGAAACCCCGAGGGGATAAAATACATTCGCTCTTCACAATACTAGTCTGTTACACTTGTACCGCGGGAGTGTTTTTTCACATTCGAATATTATGAGGGACATCGCGAACAGACAGAGGCTCATTCACAAAGCAGATAGAGGCGCTTGTACCGCGGAAGTGTTTTTTCACATTCGAATATTAATTTTCACGTTCGAATTCGCGTTTTTGGATACATTTCGAACGAATATTCGAACTTCGAATATTCGTTGACAGCCCTAATAGGCTACAACATAGCCAATAGGCTTTCATACTAGGGACTTTATCCTTTAAATATCTTTGCTGCATTGGATCAGTCTCCTTTCAAGAACAGGCAAGAACTTTCTAGCCTCGCGTCAGCAGCGCATATGCCTAAAAACAACAGGCGGATGGCGGGCGGGTGCGGTTTTGAAAATTGGTCAAAAAAATTGTTGCGGATGGATGGCGGGCGGATCAAGCGTTTTGTGATGCGGTTGCGGATCAAATAATAGCCCATCCGCGCATCTCTAATATATATGTGTGTGTGTGTGTGTGTGTGTGTGTGTGTGTGTGTGTGTGTGTGTGTGTGTGTGTGTGTGTAGTTGTGGAGCCGAGGTCTGATCCTGGACACCTTTCTGGGGACTGCCAGTCTGCATACTGCCAATTCCGAGAGGGGGCGGAGCCACGTGATTGACCTACGAGGTGGCCTATCGCAGCGCTTAGGATCCCAGGGGTGTTGTGTCTACGTGGAGACTTCCTCCAGTGAATGTCTGACTGATCTGTGATTGATTGATAGCTAGATTAGCCGATGGACGGTTGGGAATTCCTGCATCGATTGCGTTTCTAATTGGACCGTTGTTTGGATCCCCAAGAATTGAAGTCATGATTTTTCATAAGCAGCATGTAATAAAAACAAATAATAAATGTTTGTCATTATGGTTGATGATAACTTTTTACATGTTACATTAAGGAAAATACTTTCACAATTCTAACTATCAGCAAATATTATGTGGTCAGCCATTGAACAATGAAAAAATTAAGGTTTAACAGACTGTGGAGGTGGGGCGGCGGGTCTGCTGGGGTGGTGGGGTCTGATTGCGGACAGGTGTCTGCAATCTGACCCAATCAGGAAGTGTGTATTTATGTGCCTGCTTGTCTTTCAGTGAGGGGGGGAGAGAGAGAGAAGGAAGACGTTCTCTGCGAGCCAGAGAGAGCGTCGTAAGAGCATGAGACGGACGGAAAGAACATTTTGTTCGTGTGACATTGTGTTTGTTTGCTCAGAAGGGGAAATAAACCGGAGTTCGCTCCATTTTCGCTGGAGAACTGTGTCCTGGCTCGGTCTGTACCAATTCACCCTCTACTCCGACCACTCCCCCCTCCAGTGGCTCCAACGGATGAAGGATGCCAACGCGAGGATCACCCGGTGGTACCTCGCGTTGCAGCCTTTCAATTTCCGGGTGGCCCACAGGCCGGGGGCGCAGATGGTCGTGGCAGACTTCCTCTCCCGTCCCGGGGGGGGGAGTAGGTTTACGGCCGGATGGGTCCCCGGCCTGTGACGGGCGATGGGGGTATGTGGAGGTGGGGCGGCGTCTGGCCTGCAGGGGGAGTATGGAGCACCGGGTCTGCTGGGGTGATGGGGTCTGATAGCGGACAGGTGTCTGCAATCTGCAATTGACCAAAAATCGAAAGGAATTCCTTAAAAATTATTTCAAATACACATGTCCTTTTTTGCCAGTAAACCACATTTATGAGGGATGCCACTCATGTAGATCTTACGTTCATACATCAATAGTCCCTGACAGTATGCTGAGTATTGTGTCATTAACACTAGACTACACTAGAGCTACCAGCTATACAACTACAGGTTGTCAAATGGGTGTTCTAGGCTGGTGAATGGTATAGGTTTGCGGGTGGGGACCCACTGGCTTGGGGCATGGTGAGTGAACCAAAGGGTGGAGATCCCGAGCGAGGGATTGCCGACGGTACATCTACAGCCCCATACGATTTATCTATTGTACTAAGGAAAACAAAATGTAAAATCACGGTGATTTATTAAAAAAAATAAAAAAAACGACAGTTGAATGTGGCTAAATTACCCTTAAAGAAAGTCAGATTGAGATGGAGTTCATACCATTCCTACTCCCTTACATGCTATGATGAGAATAGCAAGTCAAAACTTTAGGTGCAAAAATACATCATTCATCATCATCATAGCATGTCCTCGTGATGCCTGGAGGAGCTTCAGGCCTCCTGTCTTGTAAGCCTTGATGACGGACAGCTCTGCCACCACGCTTCCCCTGACCCCGGGGGTCAGAGGAAACCCTGCCCACGATCACTGAGGGTGGGGGGAGAAGGTGAGGGGAGAGAGGGGTGAGTTAAAGAGTGAGGGAGACAAAGAGAAAAAAACATTCACAAGAATACGAGTATAATAATAACCTTCATTACCGCAACACGCACTCGAAACAACTCCAGGCCAAAGAAGGTAGGCTACATGCTTTTTTTGCTGCACCGTTTGAGGCAAGAGCAATGTTTTGAACCATATGTAAATAAACAAAGTTGGCGCATGGATGGATTTAGACTCATAAATCTGAATGTAGATGAACATTAAACTCAGGGAAATAAAAATTTGAATCTGGCTGAGGGCACACTTTCGCAACACATTTGTTTTTGCCAAATGATGTTTGTAGAGCTGGGATCTGTCACTGTGTAATTATCTTATACCAACTCGGCAGACAGTTAAAATTAAGTGTTTGTAAAATTATCAAATTAACACTCTGTAGACTGGCTGTGTGCCATCAGAAGTGCTGCTGACACGGTAATACTAGAGACATGAGACTGGGATGGAAGTGACTCTTGTTGATTTTGCTCAAAACTAATGTATTCCACTACCAAATGGTGGAGTACGGCAAAATAAACCTATGGTAAGCTTAGTTACACGTTTGCATTGAAATTAACAGAATTATCAATATTTCTTGTTTTTCTGCGTGCAAATGCTTTTCAGAGCGAGAGAATCACTTTTTGACCAAATATGTGTTTTGACGTTACATTGTTGATTTTGCTCAAAACGAATGTATTCCACTTCCAAATGGTAGAGTATTGCAAAAAAAAAACTATGCTAAGCTTAGTTACACCTTTGCATTGAAATTAACAGAAATATGAACATTTCTTGTTTTTATGCGTGCAAAATGCTTTTCAGAGCGTTAAAAATAACTTTTTGATCAAATATGTGTTTTTGACCTTACATTGTTGATTTTGATCAAAACTTATGTATTCCACTCAAATGGTGGATTATGGCAAAATAACCCTATGGTAAGCTTAGTTACACGTTTGCATTGAAATTAAAAGAATTATCAACATTTCTTACTTTTATGCGTGCAAAATTCTTTTCAGAGCGACAGAATCACTTTTTGACCAAATTTGTGTTTTTGACCTTACATTGTTGATTTTGCTCAAAACTAATGTATTCCACTTCCAAATGGTGGAGTAGGGCAAAATAACCCTATGGTAAGCTTAGTTACACGTTTGCATTGAAATTAACAGAATTATCAACATTTTTTACTTTTATGCGTACAAAATTCTTTTCAGAGCGACAGAATCACTTTTGGACCAAATATGTGTTTTTGACCTTACATTGTTGATTTTGCTCAAAACTAATGTGTTCCACTTCCAAATGGTGGAGCCTGGCAGAATAACCCTATGGTAAGCTTAGTTACCCGTTTGTATTGATATTAACAGAATTATCAAAAAAAAATGTTTTTATGCGTGCAAAATGCTTTTCAGAGCGAGAGAATCACTTTTTGACCAAATATGCGTTTTTGACCTTACATTGTTGATTTTGCTCAAAATGAATGTATTCCACTTCCAAATGGTGGAGAATGGCAGAATAACCCTATGGTAAGCTCAGTTACACGTTTGCAATGAAATTAACAGAATTATCAAAATGTCTTGTTTTAATGCGTGCAAACCGTTTTCAGAGAGAAAATCAATTTTTTTTGACCAAATATGTGTTTTTGACCTTACATTGTTGATTTTGCTAAAAACTAATCCATTCCACTTCTATAAGTGGAATATGGCAAAATAACCCTATGGTAAGCTTAGTTACACGTTTGCATTGAAATTAACAGAATTATCAACGTTTCTTATTTTTATGATTTTGTTCCAAACTAATGTAGTCCACTTCCAAATGGAGGAGTATGGCACAAATAACCCTTTGGTAAGCTTAGTAACACGTTTGCATTGAAATTGACAGAAATATCAAAATTTCTTGTTTTTATGCGTTCAAAATGCTTTTCAGAGCGAGAGAATCACTTTTTGACCAACAATGTGTTGTTGACATGTTTTTCTGAAATTAACAGAAATATCAAACATTTGTTTTTTATGCGTGCAAAATGCTTTTCAGAGCGATAGAATCACTTTTTGACCATGCATTGTTGATTTTGCTCAAAAATAATGTATTACACTTCCAAATGGTGGAGTATGGCACAATAACCTTATGGTAAGCTTAGTTACACGTTTGCATTGAAATTAACAGAATTATCAACATTTCTTGTTTTCATGCGTGCAAAATGCTTTTCAGAGCGAGATAATCACTTTTTGACCAACAATGTGTTTGTGACTTGTTTTTCTGAAATTAACAGAAATATCAACAATTCTAGTTTTTATGCGTGCAAAATGCTTTTCAGAGCGATAGAATCACTTTTTGACCAAATATGTGTTTTTGACCTTACATTGTTGATTTTTCTCCAAACTAATGTAGTCCACTTCCAAATTGAGGAGTATGGCACAAATAACCCTTTGGTAAGCTTAGTAACACGTTTGCTTGGAAATTGACAGAAATATCAACATTTCTTGTTTTTATGCGTGCAAAATGCTTTTCAGAGCCAGAGAATCGATAGTTATGTTATTATAACTCTAGTTCTATGATTGTAGGCGTAGCCGTCTAGGCTTCGCCTTATGGGCTTGTCACGGTCTTGCCACCAAAAACTGTGTATATATGATCCGTTGCCTCGCCTGTGAACTTCAATAATTTGGAGGAACGGGTAAGATTAGATTACACTAGATTGTTTAGTGTGGTCCCGTAGACTACCTTCTTGCCGTTGGTTCCTGTTTTTTATGTGTGTGTGTGTGTGTGTGTGCCGTCCCCTCCCTTGCCGTCCCCTCCCTTAGAGCTGTGCCCTTCGTCCTGGCCCCTACTTCACCCGACCTGGCCCCGCCCCCGTTCTGCCCCCGTCCCAGACCGGTCCCTGACCATCACCATTCTCTCCCCTGGCCCCCATCTTAACCTCTCCCTCATCTGGCCCTAACCCTAACCCCTCCCGCCCCTGACCCTTAACCTAACCACTCCCACACCTGGCCCTAACCCTTACCCCTCCCTCCCCTGGCCCTTACCCTAACCACCCTCCTGCCCTCCCTAACCCTAACCCCTCCCTCCCCTGACCCTAACCACTTCCTCACCTGACCCTTACCCTAACCCCTCCCTCCCCTGGTGCTTACCCTAACCACTCCCCTGCCCTGCCCTAACCCTAACCCCTCCCTTCCCTGGCCCTCACCTCAACCACCGAGCCCCCCCACTGGATCCCCACCCCGGCCCCCGCCCCTCTACCAAAGGTCCCCCATTTTTTATTTTTCATATTGTATACTGTTACTCTGCTCTTGTCCCCCTCCCTGGTCCTCATTCCCTCCCTTGGTTCTCACCATAACCACCCCCTCCCTGGGCTCTGACCCTAACCACTCACCTGATCTGCCCTCACCTCAACCTCTGAGCCCCCCCTCTGGTTCCCCATCCCGGCCCCAGCCCCTCCGTCCCCCATTTTTTATTTTTCATATGGGATTGTCGACTATTGTTGTTTTTGGATTCTGTGTGATATGCGATGTGCGGTGGGTATCATGGGCTATGCAGTGTGTGCTGTGTGGTGTATGGTGTGTATTGTGTGTTGCACATTATTCAAATTGGGTAGTGTGTTATGCTTATTTAATGTTGGTTGGGTTATTCTTTTCATTGATATTGTTGTATATTGCATTTGGTGGGATGTGTGTTTTTCATTGCTGTTAGTGGTTACTGCTTATCTAGTGGTTACTATTATTGTTGTTTCTATTGGATTTTGGATAAGTGTGTGGTGTACATTGTGTGTTATGTACTGTACAGTGTGTGCTGTGTAGTGTATGGTTCGTGGTGTGTATTGTGCATTGTTTATTATTCATTGTTGATATTGCATAATGCTTATTTGGTTACAGTAGATTGGTTGATTGGATTCGTATGATGTGTGGTATACGGTTTGTATCAGGTGCTGTCTAGTGTGTGCTGTGCAGTATGTGGTATGGAGTGTGCATTGTGCATGGTATGTTATTCATTGTCGTTGGTTGGTATATTAATATTAGTGTTGTTATTATGGATGTCTTTATTGGATTTTGGATGATGTGTGGTGTACGGTGTGTTTCATGTGCTGTGCAGTGTGTGGGGCGTGGGATGTACTGTGTATTGTTCATTATTCATTGTGGGTTTTGTATAATGCTTATTGGTTTACCGTAGATTGGTCTATTGGATTCGTATGATGTGTGGTATACGGTTTGTATCAGGTCCTGTGCAGTGTGTGCTGTGTAGTATGTGGTATGGAGTGTGTATTGTGCATTGTATGTTATTCATTGTCGTTGGTTGGTATATCTTAGTTGGTTTATATTGGTATTAGTGTTGTTATATGCTTTTAGTTTGGTGGATTGGTTTATTCGAATTTATATGATGTGTGCTGTGGAGCGTATATTGGGCATTGTATATTATTCTTTGTGGTACTTTATTTATTGTGGATTAGTTTATGTATTCGTGTCCCATGCCCCCCTATCCCTACCACCTTCTCATTGACCCCTCACTTACCTGTTGCTCTTCCTTGATAAAATACTTAGATGGTTGAACCCGTAAAGGCGGTCACATTGTTGAATTTTAATTCCATCTGTATGACGGTATGCTCTGTTTATATGTATATATATTTGTGTTGACCTACTTATTTCACCTGTACAGCTGTTACGGTATATTTGGCGCCACCTGCTGATCGCTTGGAACGAACGCACTGCGCGGCCATTTTAGTCAGATTATTATCTTTAATTTCGGTCTATCTGACGCTGTGTGTGTGTCGTTCCTTGCGTGTTAAATTGTATAATTATCTTGCTCTAATTATCGTTACCTGCGGGAGTCTTTATGACAGCTTTGATTGCCTAAATTTAATGTTTTCAATGTGATTGTGTTTGCTGCGGAGGCCATTTTGTTCCCAACACCGCCATTGGTTTGGGGTCAATTGGCATCCTCTACTGGCGGCTTCAGGTAGTACCATCACTGCGGTTCTCCTGGCTCCCTCTGCTGGAGCACGCGTGGTAACACACCAAAGTGTTACATTGATGCAGAAGTTTAAAATAGTTTTTCGATTCGACCTCCTGATTGGCTCCAGTTTAAATTCCAAATTGGTTACTCTATCTAGCTCCCCATTGGCTCTCCATTCGGTCCCCTGATTGGCTTTCATCTCAAAATTTGAAATTGTTATTTGGTCCTGACTC
This sequence comes from Gadus morhua, assembly GCF_902167405.1. Classification (NCBI taxonomy): domain Eukaryota; kingdom Metazoa; phylum Chordata; class Actinopteri; order Gadiformes; family Gadidae; genus Gadus; species Gadus morhua. Next base: position 16,725,425 of record NC_044064.1, read on the forward strand.
CCTATTGACTGCCCTCCGCCTCAGACGACCACTTCCTGTTTCCTGTCTGTGTGTTTTTATATAGGTCAAAGTGTCTGGTTTGTCTTATTCGTGTCTGGTCACCGCGGCTCGTTCGGATGCTCTGTTTACGGTCTGTTTTTGCTATAATATATGTACCTGATGAAGTCAAACTATTGACGAAACGTTGTACTATGCTTGCAGCAGCTTAAATCCAATAAATACAGATCTTTTGCTGGACCACACTTGTCTTTTTTATACACCTCACAATCGTATTTTAGCATTTTTTCAACTTTTTGAAAATCCGTAAATATGCATCCAGACAACTTTCACGCACATGATGGCTGGACCCTGGTCCAACGTGGACGCCGGCAATGGGCGTCCCGGGACCCCCGCTACCCACCACCTCTGATGGGTCCCTCAATGTGGGCCGCACCTGCTACAGACGGCCGTTTTCGACCTGTCGCGGACCCTCATGAGCGCTTCTGGGCTCCTCGCGACCTGTCTCCCAGGTACTGGGACGGACACACGCGGCTCGTTCGGGACTGGTCTCCCTGCGGGCCGGCCCAGTACCACCACAAAGCCAGGTTTGAGACCTACAGACCCGCCTACTCGCCTCCTCGTCGTGAGGCACAGAGGCCTCTCCGCCACTGTGCGCATGATGTGCGTCGGGCTCCCCGCCCCCCTGTTCGTGATCCAGGCCCCCCCGGTGGACCCCCAAGGACCCGACGACAGGTACAGCCCCCGCCTACGCGTCCTGGTCCTCGGCCCCGCGACCGGCCCCGGCCTCCACGACGTCCAGGGCCTCAGGTGGCTACCGCAGCGCGCACTGGGTCTGCGCGTCCGCCTCCACCTAGGGCTGCACCATGGGCCTCCGCTGCTCCACGCTCGGAGGACCCGGACTCAAGAACCGTTTGATCCTGGCTGCTCTGAAGGCCTCTCACCATCTCGCTAATGTTGAGGGCCCTGAGCCCCTACCGGTCTTCGCCAGGCTCGCGGACTCCCTGAGGGCCTCCATTCGCCCTGCGGTCCCCAGCGCGGCCACCACCGACCTGATCGATGGCAACGCACGCAACTGGGCCTACACCACAACGCTGCTGCTCCGGGACCACTACAGGGCCGCTGTTGCAGACAAGGTCGGTGCTCTCCTGCGTCTTTCTGACCCCATCTGGCGACCGAACTTTGTGGTGGCCTTGGCCTGGGCTGAGCGTCACTTTGGCGAACGCCTTCGCCGTGAGACCGTCGACACACTGCGCTCCCGTCTCCGTGAGGAGCTGGACGCCCCGGTTCCTCTGGTTCCGCAGGTCCTGGACCCCGTCCCTGGAGCCGTGCTGCCGCGCTTCTCTCCGCCTGTTGGACCCCCTCCCCCGGGCTTCCGGATCCCTGGGCCCGGTCCGGAGGCTCTTAACATGGGGGGAGGACCATCTGACCGGCGCCCTCCGTCCAGGTTACCGTCTCCCACCTTCTCTCTAGCCTTCTCCTCCTCTCCGGCTACCCCCTTCTCTCCTCTCCCCTGCCCCCCCATCCTCTCTGTCTCCTCCTCCTCCTCCTCTTCTTCTCCCATCCCTCCCAACCCCTCTCCTCCACGACCTGCAGGCTCGAGGCCTCCTCGGAGCATCACACCTTTGGCTCGTAGGACCAGGCTCGCTTCGTGTCGCCTTCGCCGTCGGGTTGCAGCCACGCCCCTGCCCGCGCCTTCCTCGCCATCCTCCGTTCCTGCGCCTCTTGCTGTGGTGTCACAGCCCGTGGCTGTTCCTGTCGCTGCTCCTCTTCTTCCTCCTCCACCGCCCTCCGGCTCGACACCCCCCTATGGGTTAGGGGATTGTACCCCACTTCCCGGTGCCGCTCCTGATCGGGAGGGATTGCCCGATATTTTGCCGGTTTTGGGACCCGGCATGAGAATCCCGGGGCAGGAGAGGTGCGGTCGCCACCGCGGCAACAAATGCGGTCGCCGCCGGGGGCGCATCTCTTGTCGCCGCCGCGACAAGAGATGCTGCCGTCGCCGCTGCAAGAGATGCGGCCGCCGTCGCTGCGGCCGCCGTCGCTGCAAGAGATGCGGCCGCCACCGCTGCAAGGGATGCCGCCGCCGCCAGGAACGCCGCCGCCGCCAGGGACGCCGCCGCCGCCAGGGACGCCGCCGCCGCCAGGGACGCCGCCGCCGCCAGGGACGCCGCCACAGGCGACGCCCATCACGACGAGATACCTGCCTGGGCGGGTCCCCCGTCTACCCGAAGCTTGGACTAAGGGTGGAGGAGTGGCCATCCCGCCCCGTAAACCTCGACCCGGGCGGGTCGGAGGTTTAGTCGTGGACGGCGTATACCGCCGCCACCCACTGAGTGGCGACAAAGAGCATCACTCTCTCCCCAATCAGCGAGATTGGGGGACACCTGGCCGGAGGCAGAGAAAGCCGAGGAGCCATTTTAAAAGCAGGTTGAGGACAGACAGGAGGGGGAGACCAGGAGCGAGAGGCAGCGGAGAAGCTCTCGGGTCCACCGCGGAATAGAGGCTCACGGAGACCCTATGTAGCGCGTGTGTCCCCTGTTGTAGGATTATTGGAATAAACGCCGTGATCGGCTTAAAACCCTCACTACCAAGCGTGATTTGTACGTGGAACCCGGCGACATCAAGGACCGGGTTACCACAATATTCACAATATCTACCAGCCTTGTTCAGTTGTAAACATGTAAAATAAACACAGGTCTGATACCGCTAATTCAAACGTTAGTGCATAACTCAACATTGTTCAGTTACGTATAACACGTAAAGCTCACTTTTTCAGTTCATTCCCCGTCCACGAATCCCTCGAATTCTTCTTCTTCAGTGTCCGAATTGAACAGTTGGGCGAGCCTACGGCATCCAACATGCCCGGCTCCCTCTTGTCATTATCCGAGTCAGTGCTGTTACCTGGCAGTTCAGTGATTATTCCTGCCTTCGTGAAAACTCGGACCACAGTTGAGACTGATATATCAGCCCAGGCATCCACGATCCATTGGCAGATAGTGGCGTGAGTCGCCCGGCGCTGTCTCCCCGTCTTGGTGAACGTGTGTTTGCCTTCTAAGTGTTTGTGTGTTCGCCATATAAGGCGCTCCGGATTATAAGGCGTACTGTCGTTTTTTGAGAAAATTAAAGGCTTTTAAGTGCGCCTTATAGTGCGCCTTATAGCTTACTTTTGCTGGCTACACAGGTGTTGTCATTGCTTTGGAAGCGCAGCAAGTTTTTTGTTTGCAGTTTGTGATATTTCTTTTGCACTAAGTGCTAGTTTACATTTCATGTTTTTGTTCCAATTTGTGATAATTTTTTTTGTTTGCAGTTAATTTAAGTGCTTACAGTTTGATACATTTTGCACCAGGTGTTTTTATACTTTTGTAAGGCCTAAGAGGCCCAATTTTTGCATGACTACTGTTACATTAAGAAACGCAATACCACGTTTCCCTTAAGAAGATGTTATTTTGCACAAAATGAATTCTTCAATGTTAATCTGTTTCTTGTTTAGTCTGTATACTGCAAATACAAATCTGAAATTAAGGTATGTGTCTTTAGTACATGCTTATTATAGATGTGGTTGAAGAATACATTTTCTTTACTTCTGATTATGGTATGAATTATTAAATGGATAGGACTTGCTACAGTAAGTCTAGCACAGTAGTAACACAGTAGTAGCAAATGCATGCGTGTTCACATGCGCGCGCGCTTCGTGCGCGTGCATGTGTCCCTTATTTACATTTCTGATAGTTGGCAACCCTACCTAATACGCAAACACAGCACAGAACCAGCTGTAGCAAAAGCAATAACTTTTCCTTTACGCTCAAAGGAACGAAAATTGCATTTGGACCTCATTAGAAACAAAGGAAACCGTGCTCATAACAATGAGGTCCTAAAAGCTGGCAGTGGAACACTAATTCCATGTCAGACAACAGTGAAACCAGTAGAAGCAACAGACTACATGCACTGCATAAACTGTGAAGCACTGCTTAAAATAAAATCTCTATGGAGACACATGTCCAGGTGCCGGCCGGCTCAAAGATGCAGCACAACGAAGCCAGGCAAAAGTGGGATCCAGTCACTCTGTGCCTTTGCACAGCCAGTCCCAGATGGTGTCAGCAGAAAGGTTTGGGAGCTGGTCAATGCTATGCATCAGGATGAAGTCACATTTTAAGGTTCGGAGAACATTTGTATGCGAAGCATGGCCATGACTACATAAGAGAAATGCGAGAAATAGGAAGACTAGGGCTGAATCCGAATAATTAGTGCATACTATTTCTGTTCAGTGTCTACTACTTGAGCGTACTACACTTGACTGTGTAGTACGGTCTACAGCTATGCGTAGAACGCCTCTGAACGCTTCCGAACACCGCCGAAACTCCACCGGATGTTTGGAGATGACGTATCACCCCTCAGATGCCGGCAAAATTACCTTGATAAGTTACCTGTTTTCCGTCTTGTCATAGTTGCTATTCAATTAAAAATGTCTCTTTTTACTTAATTTCTTACTTTACTTTTTTACTCTTTTTAATGTCTCTTTTTTTGCCGCTTTCTATGACGGCTTTCTGTTGGTGTCGGGTCAGCCATCTCTTCTTCGTTCGTTACCAGACTCCGGTTGCATTTTGGGATTGCGTAGTGAACTCCGTTGTTTACTGTGGCGGTAGTACGCATTCGGAAACGTTTTCCGTACTACACAATGCGTACTGAGCATTCGGACGAGCTATATTTGTGGCGTACTACAAAATGCATACTATATAGCAGTCAAGTATGATTATTCCGATTCAGCCAAGTTCTCCACTCACGAAATGCTGGCCGGCTGAAACACATTGAGGACTTCTATGCCCCTTCTAACTTCAAATCTGTGGTCAAAGCAGTTAAGGATGTAGCAGGCTTTGACGAGGATAAAAACCTCTACAAAACTCCATCCATCGCTCTATAGCTGGGTCACAGTCTGAAGAATATAGAGGATATTCTTGAGTGTGAAGCGCAGATGGCAGAATCTGACAATGAAGAATTTCTGAACAATCCGAAGAAGAGCCGGGGTCTTTATGAGAAAAAGTGGGATTTGTGTGTGTCAGGTCTTGCCTTACAAACTCTAAGAGAGGGGAAGTGGAACACTCCTCAGCTCCTCCCTTTTACTGAGGATATAAAAAAAAAATGCAAATGCATCTTGATTAGTGCAGACAAAAATACCAATGCAGTCTCTTCAAGAGGATCCAAATAAGAAGAACTGGTCCAAGCTGGCCAGCTTGACTCTGTGTGAGGTGATACTCTTCAATCGCAGGAGAGAGGGTGAGGTGTCAAAGATGACGCTCAGTGCATTTACCCTCAGGGATACTACAGGAGTACATTCCGATTTGGCATTGGGACTTTCAGAGCTGGAGGAAAAGCTGTAAACTCCGAGAAGCCCAATCCATACGAGAGCTCCCCGCTCTACGGCCAACCGGAGGCGCACAGAGCTTTTGGCCGTGATATTATTATACAATTATATTATATTATATACTATCATATAAAGAGCTCCGGGAGTCGCAAACGGCAACAATCACTTTCTCCTCCATGCTGCAGTTCACCCCGGACTGCACTGCACTGAGTTGGCCGGTTGAACGCTGATTGGCTGTTACGTTACACATGTCACTCAGTGGCCCCGCTGTTGAACGCCGATTGGCTGTCATCACGCGAATGTCGCGTCAAAGTTTAAATATTTTTAAAGATTGATAGATTGCGGGGAACATCCAGAAAAGGGTCCTATGTTCCCCGCTTTTCCCAAAAAGGGTCCTATGCTCCCCGGTATATATGGCTACAGGGGAACATAGGACCCTTTTTTGGAAAAACGGGGAACATAGGACCTTTTTTTTTAAAAAGGGTCCTATGTTCCCCAAGCGGGGAACATAGAACCCGGGGAACATAGGACCCGGGGAACATAGGGATGACCCCCCGACTGCCAGGTCTCCCCTGACGCGTGGAGCGAACACAACCCTGCTCCGTCCACTGTAGTACGAGGGTCTCACGTCGTCTACGCCATCCGAGCTATTCGCACCTGTTAAAATGTTTCTGTTTAATGCCCGGTCCATAGTTAATAAGGCATTTATCCTAAATGACGTTTTTACCACTAGGTAACTGGATGTACTTTTCTTAACAGAAACATGGCTCAATGCAAATGATCTCACTCCACTTGGAGAGCTATGTCCTCCCCACTGTGGTTTTCTGAACACTCCCAGGGCCTCTGGCCGTGGAGGTGGCCTAGCCACTATATTCAATAATAAAACACTTTTAAACGTCGTTTTTTGCCCACAATTGCCTACCCCTCATTTGAAGTGCAATTACTACTGCTTAATATTCACCTGCCTATACTATGTGCTTTGGTATACAGACCTCCTAAAACTACTGGTAGCCTATTTATAATGAGTTTACTGATCTTCTCTCCTCCATGGCCTCCCGATCAGATAAATTGTTGATTGTTGGTGATTTTAACATCCACATATGCTGTCCGACTAAACACAGTCAGTGTCTGGTCCAACCCATCAAAGGGGCCATACCTTGGACCTCGTTCTCTCCTCTGGTTTTGATGTAACCAATCTCTCCGTCTCTGATATAGCTGTATCAGATCATCACCTGATTGAGTTTGAGTCCACTCTTGTGCGCCCCGCCCCCTCCCCAACTCAGCCTCCCCCTCTCTCACGGATCTTAAACCCGTGAAGGGAAAAACGGTCTGTCTAGTTACTGGACCAGATGAAATGAGACGGAGAGGTAATAAAGTCTGTCGGCACGAGGACCTTGGATTTATTAAGTAAAGTGGCAACGGTTATACAGAGTCATAAGCGTGAGAAATCGAATATGTCTAAGTCCCTAATCAGCGCTGATGGTTCGTCCGGAGCTTCGCCTCCGTGGAAGGTCTGCTTCAGAAGAAGGTGAAGAGTCTCTGTGTGATACAGTCTTATACTGTATCTTCCTCCTGATGAGGTGTGTGCGTTTGAGGTGTGTGTGGTTCTGTGTGTTTTTGCTTGGCCTTTGCTCCCAGGCCCTGCTGTGTATGCCTCCTAACGGGGGAGAGCTCCTCGTGTCTTGGGTGTGATAAATTAAACCGGGGGGTGCCCTCCCCGAAATGTGGCTTCTCAGGCCCTGGTGTGGTCTGGGGTATCTCTTGGTTCCTCCTGACAGGGAAGAGCTCTCAAAATGTCTCCTGTGTGGTAAATTAATGTGGCTCTCCCGTTCTTGAGGATGACTGGTGCATTGTCTGAGTGTCCACCATCTGCCAGCCTGGGAAATGGGGCCTTCGGCTCCGGCCTTGACCTGACTATATTCTCATGTATGTGTTATGTGTTAAAAGTTGACTATATTGTAAGGTGACTGCCATGTGATGTGCTCATTAAGCTAGGGTAGGAGTTAGCTATATTTATAATGTACATGTGATGTACTCAGCAGGATATTTGGCCCAACATATCCCCCTCAAGTCGTCGCAAGACGACTTTTACTCATTAGGGGTACGAGGGATAGGACTCCAGCGCGGGACTACCATCATAACACCATTAGAAATAACAAAAAGAAGGCAAAATGATTATAAAAACAAACAACCATGAACATGGGACTAAAACAACTCGCTGGACCGGGTGTATGGGGAACCACGTGGGAGAAACGCCACCCATGCGTCAGACATGGGCATGCCATACACACCCCACCTAGGGGGTGGCATCCACCCCGGCCCTACATTGCGAGCAGACAATACCAACAATACTAGCAGCAGATAATACACAAAACATACCACAAACATATAATAATACAAAAACAAATACCAAAAACAACAACCAACAACAAAGCTGGGCACATAACAAAACCAACCGTAAACAATAACGATATAAACAAAATGCAACAATCACACAAACACTACACAATAACAATCACAGGGAAAAAAATTTAACCATGAAACGTGACCCTAAATAATAATAATAATATCAGAAAGACATGAGGTACACAACGAATGGCAATCCCCCTCAACCCATCCCTAGATGACCACACACTAAGGATGTGAGGAGGAGTTAACTGGTCGTGTAACAATAAGCAATCACACGCATGGGGTATCCAGGGTAGGCTCGGGGCACGGGAACAACTGAAACCACGGAATAGTCCTGAGCGTCATCACGGGCAGGTGGACGCAAGGCGCCACCTGAGCATTTAGACCCTTTTATTCCACTGCGCTCAGGACCTCATCTGATAAACGGGCAATCAAGGCCCCTGGAATCTCGCCCGTGTGTATCCCCGAGCTCCATCTAGTGGGACAGCGATATAAACAACAACATTTACGTTCCCGGCGTCGGTTGCGTAGACGCGGGCATAGATATGGGAGCGGCTAAAAACAGTGAAGCGTACAGAAGCGAATACAGCCAGGGGCGCCCTCAAGCCTTAAGGGAACGGGCCGCAGCCCCTGGTACCGGAACGCAGATCCCTGGTCCGGGCGTCGTGGGTGCTTCAGGTGGGAGGGGGTGATGCCGTTGGCGGAGACGGGAATGGGGCAGCCCACCTGGAGAGGTTGCTAGCACGTCACAGGCGGGGGGGGGGGGGGGGGGGGGGGGCGTCGTGGTGGGGTATCAGCATACGGTGGTGGAAACAGGACGCCGGGGCCGTGCACCCAGGAGAGGCCACTAGCACTCACGGGTAGATGTCCGGCTCGCCGGGAACCCAGTCGATGGCGGGGGTTGGGAGTGTGTAGGGGAGCTCGTACTCAAAGTCAAAGGTTGCAGGGCGAGGGAGGCCATACTCACAGTCAAAATCTACAGGCGCTATCCGGTCGTCCAGGGGAAACTGGCCCGGGAAATCCAGCAGGGGCATGAGGGGGGCTGCATCAGAGTAGGGAGGGGGCTGTTGTTTCTCCTTTTCGAGGGCTGTGGTGATGAGGCGCGAGCAGAGGGTGCGGGCGCAGGGGATGCAGCAACACCCACAGCAGACCACAAGCCATCCATTTCTCCATGGGGTTGTCGACCCCAGAGTCCTCTGCCATCTGGACGGAAAGAGCTCGAAGGCCGGCCAGGGCCCTTGTCACTGACCCGTCAGGGGCCGTGTTGTTGGGAATGAAGGTGCAGCACTGAGCCCCAAACATCGAACAGACCCCCCCTTTCTCGGCTAACAACATGTCCAGGGCTAGACGGTTTTGATACGCCATTAGAGAGGTGGCGGCCAGTTGTGAGGCCAGCCCTTCTACCGCGTCGCGAGTCAGGTTGGATAGGCGCTGGACGTTGTAGTGAATGTAATTAATGCGATCTACGTTTTTGTTGGGGGTGATTGGAAATATGGCAGAGAGAAGGGGTATGTTCTCGAAACCCGCGGCTATCTGGTCTGCTAACTTAAACTGGTTCGGAACGCCCCGGGGAATGCCTATGCTATCCATGTACGTGGGGGTGTTCTTGGTTAGGTCAAAGTGGTCGGTGAGAGCGGAGTCGCGGCGGTGTCGAGAGGTAGTTTGGTTATCGGGCCTGGGCGAACCCCGGGTAAAGAGCGTGACGGGCATAAGTAGGCGCACTATAATGCAGGTTCCGGACCATTGTGCCGGGAGTGTAAGTCTAAGGGTGAATTTGTCACAGGACCAGAATAGGTCTTGGCGTCCTAGGCCCGGTTCGGTCATGTTGGGCCAAAGCGTAACGTTCGTGATGGAGTGGCACCACGATGGTGGTACCACCCCAACATTTACCGCTCCTACCCTGGTGATGCAAGAGTGGGTGTACTCCCCAGGGGAGTACACCGGGGGAATCGAGTCGTTAAGGCCGGGTGGAAACAGAGAGCTAAGGAGGCCGCAGCCGGCCGGTTTGGGGGTAACAAACAGAGCTAACATGCAGTGAGAACCGATGGGGTCGCTGGTAAAATCGAACAGTACTGGGGTCGAGATTAGATGGGGGCGAGCTGACGCACAGGCTACGCAGTCGGACAGCCCCTGGAATCGGATTGTAGCAGTAATCCAGCTAAGCCATGCATTATCGTCAGCGTAGCCGGTCGCGAGCGCGATAGAATCGTGGGTGGGGAGTCGCCCCACGGAATCTAAATCAAAAATCGTGACCGGGCCGTCGCGAGTCATTATGGGTCGGACGGGGGGTTTAGGAGTTGTCCCGACGGCCCTGGAGGCTGATGCGGTGGGTGTGGTGGGGGCCACTCTGAAATTTATTTTCAACAAGGCCCGCGTGTCCGGGCCGGAATGGGATACCCCGAACACGAGATAGGCAGAGTCAGTGTCCACACCGCACACCCGAGTCGACCCGAATTTGGGTTTACCCCATCCTTGGTACGGGTTGCTGGTAATGTTTTTGAGGGTTAGGGTGATTCTGCCGTTGCCTCCCGAGAGGAAGCCATTCGCCTGTAGTGCGGCCGTCGCGCCAGGCCTGTGGAGAGTCTTAGAGCGGTTAGTCACATAGTACCCCTGGTGCTTCCCTGTCATCCATAGTACACTCCACCACCTACTTCACCAGCCCTGGCGTATGCTGCTGTCCGTGGACAGCATTACCCCGTTGCCCTGGACTCCCGATAAGGAACCCTTGGGTGCATCGCAGATGTATGCATCGTACTCTTTCCAGGCTGCGGGTCCGCCTCTGCAGGAAACGACGTCGCATAGGAGGAAGGTATAGGCGGCGCTGGAACCGTAAGTATAGTTTAAGGATAGCCCACCGTGTCGGCTGAGGCAGGGGTCGTTGGGGGACTTGGCGGCTTGCAGGGGTGTCTGTCTCTTGTGGCGGTGTGGACCCTGGGTTGGGGGTCCTGATGAGGGTTGTATCGTTGTAGACGGGGGCTTGATGGTGGGGGACCTCCCCGGGATGGCCGTATGGAAGTCCACTCCCCACAGGATGAAGAAACCCATCATGGCCCCGGTTATTCCTACCATGCCGATGATGCAACGTCTATTGGTCCGGGCCTCCTGCGGCGTCAGTGGTGGCCTCATGGTGCAGCCGGGTGAGGTCGCGTTGAACGGTAGCCAGGGTGCGGTCATGTGGGTTGTCGGCCTTGCGGGTGGTAGACAGATGGTGCCAGCGGGCGCCGCTCCTTCCTGAAAGGGAGACAGAGAAGGGGGTGGCCAGAAGTACCTTATAGGGGCCTTCCCACCGTGGCTGAAGGCACTGTCTCTTGTGGACCCTGACCCAGACCCAATCCCCGGGATTAACGAGGACGGGGTTGGGATCTGCGGGGGTCGGGAGGGAGGTGACCTGTGTGTACAAAGCTCGGGAGGCGAGAGTCAGGGCCTGTACATATTCTAAAAGGGCTTCGTCATAATGGTCTAGTACCGGGCCCCTGGGGGGAGAATGTGGCCCGGGCATGGGCCTACCTGTCACTAACTCGAAGGGGCTAAGCCCGGACCGGGAGCTAGGATGGGAGCGCACACTGAACAACGCCAATGGGAGAGCCTCTATCCAGTTCATCTTTTTCTTAGAGGCGTAGCCCGCTAGCTCTTCCTGCAGCAATCGTTGCTGCTGGGGACCCGTGTCCCCAGGATGAACTGCCTTCGCGATCACGCTTTTGAGAGTCCGGTTTGCCCTTTCCACCAGTCCCTGGCTCTGAGGATGGTAGACGGAGCCAAACCGGTGTGCTATTCCTAACGCGGCTTCTACCTCTTGCAATTTGGCGTTAGAGAAATGGGACCCGTTGTCAGAGCAGAGTAGCTTGGGGTAGCCCCAACGGGGAATGATGTCATTTAGCAAAATCTTGACCACGGACGCGCTGTCTTCACGTTTGGTGGGGAAGGCCTCTACCCATTTGGTAAATCTATCGACGATCACCAGGAGGTAGCGTTTCCCCTGGGCGCGGTTGTCCAGCCCCATGTCGGTGTAGTCTATGTAGAGTTCTTGGAATGGTAGTTGGGGAACCGGGAAGACTCCTCTAGGGGGTTTGTGGGTTGGGCGTGGCTTGTGTATTTGGCAAGCGTGACAGTCTTTGATCACTTCCTGGATGCTGGCTCTCATTTCGGGGTGCCACCAGTCTCGCCGGATTGTCTCCATTGTCGCGGTGATGCCCTGGTGGGTGCGGGAGTGGTGTGACCGAGCCATGAGAGAGAGAGCTCGGGAGCTGAGGGCCGGTTTGCCATCTGAGTAGCGATAGATTTCGGATTCGTCCTGAGTGCATCCTCGTGCGATCCAACAGCTCTTCTCATAAGGACCGGCATGTTCTTGCATCTCGCCAAGGTATATCAGGAAGTCGCTCATGCTCCTCGGGTATGGCTCCCCGTCTAGGGGGTCCAGCAGGGAAAGAACTAGCGGCGGTGTGTAGCCCCCCGCCTTCTTGGCGGCGGCATCGGCGGCGTTGTTACCGCGGGTGATCAGGGAGTCTCCTTTTGTGTGGCCCTGGCACTTGATGATGGCCACAGATTCTGGTAGCTGGATGGCGAGGAGTAGGCGGACGACGAGGTCCCTGTGCTTCAGGGGCGCCCCTGTAGAGGTCAGCATACCCCGCCTTTCTGCTTGGGTAGCGTTCAGATGGCAGAGCTCGTACACGTAGTTGCTGTCGGTGTAAAGGTCGAGGCGTAGGCCCTTCGCGGCTTCGAGGGCTACGACCATGGCCGTGAGTTCAGCCCTTTGGGCCGAGGGATACTCCGGGAGTATCCCCGAGTGTCTGGTGTGACAGACCCCTGTCGGCCCCTGTTCCACCACCGCCCAAGAGGCGATGTTGGTCCCCAGGGCATCCTTGTAGCAGCAGCCGTCGGTGTACCACACTGTTTTGGGTGTTTCTAGGGGTGACCCTTGGAGGTCTGGTCGTGCTCGGAGTTCCGACAGGATGCGAGGCGTGCAGTTGTGGGGGGTGCCGTCCGTGTTTGCGGGATGTCATATTCACTCCTTTCGTTGAGTAGCTCACCGAGGGATCTGTCAGGGCCTCGGTCAACCGGATCTGGGTGATGGCGGCCGACAGGGTGAAGAGTGAGCTCTCCACCGCAGCCTTAACTCCGTGGGTGGTGTGCACCACCGTGGGGTTGTTCATGGTGAGGAACTGTGTCTTTCGTAGGGCGATGGCGATGGCCATGAGATGTCTGGCGCAGTGAGGGAGTCCTAGGGCCGGAGTGGGTAGGGCCGAGCTGTGGTAGAGGAGGATCCTTCGGGTGCCGGCCTTTGCCTGCCAGAGGGTGGCCGCTACATTTCCGTTCCTCTGTGTGACGTCCAGATGGAAGGGGGTCGTATAGTCGGGGGCTTGGAGGGCGGCGGCTGAGTGGAGGGCCTGCTTCAGCTGATGGAAGGCGGTGTCTTTTCCTGGGTCCCATTCCAGCGGGGCCCGTAGGTGTCGGGCCCCGGCTGTGGTGACCATCTGGCGGAGTTCGGACGTTCGCTCTGTGAAGTCCGGGAGGTACTGGCGGCTGTAATTGCACAGGCCCAGGAAGGCCAACATTTGCTGAACCGTGGCGGGTTTTGGGTAATTCAGGATGGTTTCTCGGGTGTCCTGGGTCATGTCTCTGGTATCTCCTCCGACCAACCTCCCCAGGAATTTCACCTTGGGCCGGACAGCCTGTAGTTTGGGGCGCTTGACCTTGTACCCTGCTTTCCCTAGGGTCTCGAGCAGGGTCTTGGTAGCGTCCACACAGGCTTGTCTGGTAGGCGCAGCGAGCAGGATGTCGTCTACATATTGGACCATAACCACTCCGTCGGGAAGTACGGTGTCCTTGAGGTCCTTCCGCACACAGTCATTGAATATGGTGGGGGTCGATCGGTACCCCTGCGGCATTCGGGTGTAGGTGAGTTTTTCTCCCCTCCAGGTGAAAGAGAAGATGTCTTGTGAGTCTTTGTTCAGGGGGATGCAGAAGAAGGCGTTGGCCAGGTCTATTGCAGAGAACCAGAGGTGGTCGGGGCTAACTACGTGGAGCGCCACATGCGGGTTTGGCACCCTCTCGGGGGGTCCTTCCGTGGCGTCGCTTACTAGACGGAGATCATGGGCCATCCTCCACGTGAGTCCGTCCGCCTTTTTCACTGGGAGAATCGGGGTGTTCCAAAGGGACTGAGAGGGTCGGAGCACTCCTGCCTCTTTGAGGCCCTGAATGGTGGCCGTGATCCCTGCTTCTGCCTCGGGTCTGACCTTGTACTGGGGCTGGTGAATCGGGGATTGATCGGGTTTGATAGGTATTTGGATGTTGTGCTGGGGGGTAAACCCCATGTCGTAGGCGCCGGTGGCCCAGAGCTTCTGAGGGAGGTTGTCTAACATGATCTTTACGTCGGGGTCTTCGGCTTCCAGGGGGCTGGGGGTGTCGACATCCTCGGGGGTGAGCGGTCGTTCGCGCTCCACTCGTTCTGCCACCCCCCAGGAGGCCGTCTGGGGGAAGGAGACTCGGATCAAGCCTTTGTCAGGGGCTAGGTGTATGTGTGGGTTATCGGTGGGGACCCACTCTCGTACTTGAGTCGCCTGGCAGACCATGGGCCCCAGCTTCATGGCCGTGTGGTGCTTGGCTACTGCCAGGGTCACGTGTGGTCGGGACTCGGGTTTGAGACGGTACCAGTATTCTTGATCCGGGGTGAGAAGGGTGGGGGCCGCCACCCCCTCAGGTCCGATGTACATTGCTTCATAGAGGCACTTCTGGCCGGTTCCCTCCATTGTGCGTCTCCATTGTTCGTCGTAGCTCTCGTCTGGGTCACGAAGGACATTGAGGGTCGTGTGGAGGGGGTCGTGCGGTGGGTAGAAGTCCCCCTGTTGATGGATCCAGGGGGCCCACTCTCGATACGTTTCTTCTAGGGGCTTAAGTCCGTCCGGGGTAGTCATGTTCCGGATCCAATATACATCTGACGGGGGGCTCAGGGGCGGGGGTTCATGCACCAGCATCATCTGGAGGGGTTGGTCGGCTTCTGTCGTCATTGTAGTTCCTTCGGGGGAACAGCTGATGAGGCAGTTGATCTTGCTCAGGATGTCTCTACCCATGAGGTTGGTGGGACACTTGGGGGCATATAGGAGGGAGTGGTAGAAGGTTTGCCCCAGGATGGTGAGCGGCAAGGGGGTGGTGAAGGGGTTGTTCTTTTCTATTCCCGAGAACCCCATGGTAGTCAGGGTTCGAGTGGAGAGGGGCGGGATTTCATGGTTCAGGTCCCCGATGGTGGATACTGTGGCTCCTGTGTCGACCATGAAACGAATCGGTGTCTGGTTTACGAGTCCGTCCACCATTGGGGCTCCCGTTCCCAGGTTCACCACCTGAGTCCCTCTCGAGGCTCTCGGGTCTCGTCAATATTGGCCGTTGTATCCCGGGTCCTCCCAGAGAGGGTACATCGGGGTTCCGGGGTTTGAGGCATGCGTCGATCCATTTCCAGGGTTGCCGTAGGGCGGACCGGGTTGCGGTTGACGATCATGTTGGTCGTGTTGCATCCCTGGCTGTCCCTGCTGGGGGCACTCCTTCGCCCAGTGTCCCATGAGCCCACAAATGAAGCAGAGGTAGGACCGAGGGTTTGTATTTGGGGTCCGGCCCCTTCCTTTCCATCTGAGTCCGCCTCTATATCTGGACTGTTGGTTCTGGTACATCCCGGGTCCCGTCTGCGTTGCTGGGTTCGAGGGTGGGTGTGTGGGATATGGGGACGATGGGTACGGGTACGGGTACGGGTACGGGTACGGGTACGGCGGGGGTTGGGGCACCCACGCTTGAGCGGGAGGGGCTTGCATCTGGGTCTGAGGGGGTCCGCTGGGCTGTACCAAGGGGTTGGGGGTAGGCGGCGGGGGTTGGGGCACCCACGCTTGAGCGGGAGGGGCTTGCATCTGGGTCTGAGGGGGTCCGCTGGGCTGTACCAAGGGGTTGGGGGTAGGCGGCGGGGCCGGAGGTGTGGCCACTTCGAGGGGCATGATCTCGGAGGCGTGGTCTTTGTTGGGCTCCTTCTTGTCCCGGTTGTGTTCCTGGGTTGCTTTCTTCACGTCCATGCGCAAGAGTCGTTTCTTCAGGTCGCGGTCTTCTTTGACGTCCTCGTCCTCCCGGTCTTGCTCCAGGTTCACGTGGTGTGTAACGGCCTCCTCCCAGTCCATGGTGTTCATTCTTCCGAGTCCAATCACTGTTTTGAGGCCTTCGCGGGTCTTGGTGCAGAGACCCGTCTCAACCGCGATCCGGAACATGGCTTCGGTGGCGTCTGAGGCTCCTGGTCGGGTTCCAAATCCGTCTTTCCATCGTTCAGTGGCTCTTGTAAGGTATTCGCCCGCTGATTCACTGGGTTTTCTTTTCAGGCCGGTCATGCATGCTGCTGAGTTCTGAGGGGGGTAGAGGCCCCTCAGGGCCTCCCACCATATGGGGCGGAAGGGGTCGAAGGAGGAGTCGTCCGGCTCTCTGGTGGTTCTGGCCGCGGTTTCCACGTCGTTGACGGCTCGGGGTCCTTCTCCTCTCATGAGGACCGCTCGGATGTCCCCCATGGTGAGCCGGTCAGCTGTGGTCAGTCGCTCGAGGTTTCTGATCCACTTGCCTGCCCCCTGTTTAATTGGGGGAAGGTCTTCCACTACTCCCTTGAGGTCGCGGTGGGTCCAGGGAACGTACATTGCTCGTCCTGCAGGGGTGTCCATTAGCGGGTACATCAATTCTGGGCCCTCATCCAGGTCGCGGTTCGTCCGGCGGCTGAGGGCTTGGCTCCGTTGTATCGGGGGGCCAGCTTGTGGAGTGCTGGTGATGGCCGTGGTCGTGATCGGGGTTTCGGTACTTCGGGCTTGTGATCTGCCCGGGCCAATTGTCCCGCGGATTGCGCCTCTTCCCCACCTCTGGTCTCTGCCTTCGTCCCTTTCCCGCAGCCGTCGAGACAGAAGCTGGACTTCTGTGTCGATGCTGTGGGTCATTCTTTCCATCGCTTCTTGTTTCCATTTTATTCCCGGTGGGTCCCATTCCAAGGTGTCTGCGTCATCATCATCTGTTTCCTCGTGTCTTGCGTGTCTCCCTTGGGGAATTCCGGAGTGTCTTCTCATTTCTTCTGTTGCTCCTGCCACTTCTGCTTCTTCTTCTTTAGACGATAGGTTGATCAGGAAGGAGGCCAGGTCCAATACGCTGGCGCCAGGGGCGCAGATCCGTGTCCGTATCCTTTCTGCTGTCGGCTGGGCTCGCTCTGGTGGTGGTAGCCTGGTTTCGGGGGCCTGGGCTTGGCTGTAGCTTGAGGAGGGGGGTGTCCAGTTCTCGGCGCCGGGTGGTTCTTGCCCCAATGGCCCGGCTCTTCCTGGTATCATCGGGCATGGGGAGGAAGCTGTCGTCGGCTTCAGGCTTTTCTCACTTTGTGGGTGGTTTCTCTTTGTGAAGTAGACCCCTTCTTTGGCTCGTTCCGGTTCCAGGGGGGGGGGGTTTTGCCAGGTCACCGTGACCGGGGACTGAGGTGTGGCGTGGGTTATTTCGATAACTGGGTACATGAGATGGGGGGGCGCAGGGACCTGGGGAGGACCCATCTCGGTGCCACTTACTCCATCTGCGGGTACCTGGGTGGGCAGGGGCGGGAAATCGGTCGGGGCATAGGGGAGGGAGTGGTTGTACGGAGGTGGGCGGGCCTGCACATCGGCCTTCGGTAGGGAGGGATAAAGCGGAGCTGTCAGGCTTGGTTGGGGAGGGGTTAGATAGACTGGGGCTATCAGGTTCGGTTGGGGAGGGGTTAGATAGACTGGGGCTATCAGGTTCGGTTGGGGAGGGGTTACTTGGTCCGCTAGGAAGGGATTCCTGGCGGAGGGGGCTGGTTTTAGGGTGTGGGGCGGGAGGCAAGAGGCCAATGCATTTAATACTAAGATTCTCTTTTGTTTTATCCGGTCTTGGGCTCCGAGTGCATCCGTTCGTCCCGCCTTGGTTCCAGCGTTGTCGCGGCGGACCTTTGCCTGCTCATACTGGCTGCCAATGTGCGCGTGTATGGCGGCCCGGCCGGTCTGGTCGAGGGGTCCCATTCGGATCACGCCCTCTTTCTGCCAGGTTTTAATGTAGGCATCACATCGTTCCTCCCATTTCTTCCGGTCTTGGCCTTTCAATATTTTTCCCGGTTCAGCGTTGAGGCACAACCAGCCCAGCGCTCTGGTTCGTTGCTCGTCCGACATGGTGGGCGTGTTCGCCGTTTCTTCTTACAGCAGCCTGGTGTGGGGGTGGTCGGGGTCGTGGACGCCTTTGCACTGAAGGCCGGGTGCGGGGAGGTTTGTCTTTTTATCTTTATTAGTAACTGGGATAATTCTTCTAGCAGGGGGTGATCGAGAGTCGGGGTTGGATTGGTATTGATGCTGTCCAGTAGGGGGCGGTATAGTTGGGGAAGGGCAGGGTTGGAGTGGTCCAGTAGGGGGCGCTGTAATTGGGGAAGGGTAAGGTTGGAGTGGTCCAGTAGGGGGCGCTGTAGTTGGGGAAGGGTAAGGTTGGAGTGGTCCAGCAGGGGGCGCTGTAGTTGGGGAAGGGTAAGGTTGGAGTGGTCCAGCAGGGGGCGCTGTAGTTGGGGAAGGGTAAGGTTGGAGTGGTCCAGTAGGGGGCGCTGTAGTTGGGGAAGGGTAAGGTTGGAGTGGTCCAGTAGGGGGCGCTGTAGTTGGGGAAGGGTAAGGTTGGAGTGGTCCAGTAGGGGGCAGTCTAGTTGGGGAAGGGTAAGGTTGGAGTGGTCCAGTAGGGGGCGCTGTAGTTGGGGAAGGGTAAGGTTGGAGTGGTCCAGTAGGAGGCGCTGTAGTTGGGGAAGGGTAAGGTTGGAGTGGTCCAGTAGGAGGCGCTGTAGTTGGGGAAGGGTAAGGTTGGAGTGGTCCAGCAGGGGGCGCTGTAGTTGGGGAAGGGTAAGGTTGGAGTGGTCCAGTAGGGGGCGCTGTAGTTGGGGAAGGGTAAGGTTGGAGTGGTCCAGTAGGGGGCGCTGTAGTTGGGGAAGGGTAAGGTTGGAGTGGTCCAGTAGGGGGCAGTCTAGTTGGGGAAGGGTAAGGTTGGAGTGGTCCAGTAGGGGGCGCTGTAGTTGGGGAAGGGTAAGGTTGGAGTGGTCCAGTAGGGGGCGCTGTAGTTGGGGAAGGGTAAGGTTGGAGTGGTCCAGTAGGGGGCGCTGTAGTTGGGGAAGGGTAAGGTTGGAGTGGTCCAGTAGGAGGCGCTGTAGTTGGGGAAGGGTAAGGTTGGAGTGGTCCAGTAGGGGGCGCTGTAGTTGGGGAAGGGTAAGGTTGGAGTGGTCCAGTAGGAGGCGCTGTAGTTGGGGAAGGGTAAGGTTGGAGTGGTCCAGTAGGGGGCGCTGTAGTTGGGGAAGGGTAAGGTTGGAGTGGTCCAGTAGGGGGCGCTGTAGTTGTGGAAGGGTAAGGTTGGAGTGGTCCAGTGGGAGGCGCTGTAGTTGGGGAAGGGTAAGGTTGGAGTGGTCCAGCAGGGGGCGCTGTAGTTGGGGAAGGGTAAGGTTGGAGTGGTCCAGCAGGGGGCGCTGTAGTTGGGGAAGGGTAAGGTTGGAGTGGCCCAACTTTTGGCGGAGGGGGAGGTGTGGCTTGGGACTGAGTGAGAGAACTCAGAAAATGGCGGCCGTGATGCTATAACTCTGTGGGGCCTGTCTAACACACGAGAGCGGATGAGAGACTAGGGGGTAACTTTTGTCACTCTTGGAGGAGGAGAACGAGAAAAAGGAGGAAAAAACAGGGGGGAGGGAAGCAAAAAACAACAACAGGGCCTAAAGACGTTATTCAATACATCCAGATATTCTTCATAGCCAATAATCGTTATCTATCTTTATTGATTAATCTGCTTCAACAGACTAAACCGTCAACCAACGCGGAAAAGAGATGTTGTTTAGTATCGTAGTTTATCAATGGGACAGGTCCGGCAGTAATTCAAAGAAACACGGAGAAAAAAGAGATATAATTTATCCTTGTCACTTGTCTAGGTCTAGTTTTAACGGTTCAAACAGTAAATTGAAGCGACACAGTAAAAAAGGTTATTTATCATTGTCAATTTATCTATTTCCGCAGGTTACGCCATAGAGCAACGTAATACGTCAGAGAGACATTATTCATTATTATTAATCTATCTATTCTTACTTTTACCCGTTTTATCGGGCAAAGATAGAGCGGACCACGCATACACACTCACTGATTCACTCACAGATTCCCTCTTTCTCGCAGACGCACACAGAAACATATCGACAGACTTCTCATTCTGTGTCCCGCACCCACAATCATCAGACACGGCAAAATAGCGTTGAGCATAGCAAAGCAAGCAAGCGTTACACACATAGCCGGGTTATCATTAATTGATTTATTTCCATATTTTAGCCGGCCCACAAATACGCTCGCTCTCTTTCTTTCTCTCTCTCTGGGCCTCTTACACACACACACACACACACACACACACACAGCCACTCCGTCTCTCTCTTACTCGCGCATACACACACTGTTTCTCTTTGCAAAGGGACTTTAACCCTGATAAAGGACTCCAACCTTCTCACCACATAGAATTATTTAATACACAAACGCCGGTGGGGATACTAAACCCTCTTTAACACGCCGGTGGGGATACTAAACCCTCTTCAAAACGCCGGTGGGGATACTAAACCCTCTTTAACACGCCGGTGGGGATACTAAACCCTCTTCAAAACGCCGGTGGGGATACTAAACCCTCTTTAACACGCCGGTGGGGATCACAACTCTCTTAAAACGCCGGTGGGGATACTAAACCCTCTTTAACACGCCGGTGGGGATACTAAACCCTCTTCAAAACGCCGGTGGGGATACTAAACCCTCTTTAACACGCCGGTGGGGATCACACACACCCATTACTTGGCCATCGGTAGTCTTGTATCACTATGCCCGATTCTTATAGGCCCTATGGTCTCGAGGGTATTCTTTCACCATGCAACGAGCCGATATTCGATGTGTCACGCATTCAGGGTCAATCGGGTTTTTATGGGGAAATGCTGGGGTGCAGTTCTATTCGTCCCCACGAGATATCCCGTAGCGAACCGTTCTCACAGTCTCACCTCCTAATGTGGTTCCTATATAACTATGCAGAGTTTGGATTTTATCAACAGGTTCTGCCTACCTTTTGTTGGGCGCGCGCGAGGTGAGACTGCAGGAATCGGTCCGGTGCTCCGGGGTCCCGAGGTCGTGCCGCTCTCCGTCTCTCGTTTCCCAGTTGCGGTCCAATTTAGAAAAAATCACGTCGTGGGTCACCAAATTGAAGGGAAAAACGGTCTGTCTAGTTACTGGACCAGATGAAATGAGACGGAGAGGTAATAAAGTCTGTCGGCACGAGGACCTTGGATTTATTAAGTAAAGTGGCAACGGTTATACAGAGTCATAAGCGTGAGAAATCGAATATGTCTAAGTCCCTAATCAGCGCTGATGGTTCGTCCGGAGCTTCGCCTCCGTGGAAGGTCTGCTTCAGAAGAAGGTGAAGAGTCTCTGTGTGATACAGTCTTATACTGTATCTTCCTCCTGATGAGGTGTGTGCGTTTGAGGTGTGTGTGGTTCTGTGTGTTTTTGCTTGGCCTTTGCTCCCAGGCCCTGCTGTGTATGCCTCCTAACGGGGGAGAGCTCCTCGTGTCTTGGGTGTGATAAATTAAACCGGGGGGTGCCCTCCCCGAAATGTGGCTTCTCAGGCCCTGGTGTGGTCTGGGGTATCTCTTGGTTCCTCCTGACAGGGAAGAGCTCTCAAAATGTCTCCTGTGTGGTAAATTAATGTGGCTCTCCCGTTCTTGAGGATGACTGGTGCATTGTCTGAGTGTCCACCATCTGCCAGCCTGGGAAATGGGGCCTTCGGCTCCGGCCTTGACCTGACTATATTCTCATGTATGTGTTATGTGTTAAAAGTTGACTATATTGTAAGGTGACTGCCATGTGATGTGCTCATTAAGCTAGGGTAGGAGTTAGCTATATTTATAATGTACATGTGATGTACTCAGCAGGTTATTTTGCCCAACACCCGGCCACGGCGTCAAACTTCTCTCACCATTTTGGGCTAGTCCACCAGTCTAATCTCTGTCTCTTTCCCCACCTGCTCAAACACTGATGACTTGGCCTCTCTCTTTAACTCAGCCTGCACGGACACTTTGAATCAAGTTGCACCTCTGAAACCTAGAAATCCCAAGTTAGTCTCACCCTGGCTTAATGTCACCACCCGTGCTCTCCGGCGTGTCTGCAGACAAGCTGAACGTAAATGGAAGAAGGACAAGCTCCAAATCTCCTATGATCTTCTGCGTGATAGCCTAAACAGCTGTCAACTCGCTGTTAAAACCTCTAAAACTGATTACTATGTTGAGATAATTAATAAGCAAGCTCACAGACCCAAGTACTTTTTAAAACCATTAACTTAATCTTAGAACCTGCTGCCCACACTATTGAAAGCTCTACTGAAGCCTGTGAAAACTTTGTAATTTATTATATTCTATAAATTGACTCAATCAGAGCCAATATCCTTAGTTCTTCCCTTGACCCTGCAGACCCTCAACCTCCCACAAGCAGCCATCTTCAGCACTTTGCACCAGTCTCTTCTTCTGAGCTATCTCAGGTAGTCTCACGGATGAAGTCCACTCATTGCCCCTCAGATGTCATTCCCTCTCAGCTCTTCAGAGATATCTTTGCCATTATCTGTCCTTTCATTCTGGCAATAGTAAACAGCTCACTAGCCACTGGTGTTGTCGCTTCCACTTTCAAGTATGCTACTGTGCAACTTCTTCTAAAAAAGTCTTCCCTTGACTCAAGCGACTTGAAAAATTACAGACCCATCTCAAAACTGCCTTTTATGTCCAATTTTAGAGAGTCGTTTTCCAGCAACTCACAGCATATTTGAACAGTTTTAATTTATTAGATAAATTCCAATCTGGTTTAAGAGCTATTCACAGCACTGAATCTGCCTTACTGAAGTTTACAATGACATTCTGCTTTGCACCGACTCTGGTTCCTGTGCCATTTTAGTTTAATTAGATCTTAGTGCCGCATTTGACACTATTGATCATGACATCCTACTGCAGAGGCTGGAATATAGAGTTGGGCTGGAGGGCACTGTTTTAACCTGGTTCACCTCTTACCTGACAGACAGGACTTTTTCAGTTAAGTTGGGACGTTACTCCTCTTCCCCTGCCACCATGAAGTGTGGGGTCCCCCAAGGTTCAATCCTCGGCCCCCTCCTCTTCTCTCTCTACATGCTTCCCTTGAGTTCCATCTTCGACAAATATGGCATCCAGTACCACTGGTATGCCGACGATACCCAGATTTACTTCCCATTTGCCCCTCAGACCACATGTACATTAAACAAACTGTATAGCTGCCTCAATTACATTAAATCTTGGATGGCATGTCATTTCCTACAACTCAATGAAGTCTGAAGTCATTATATTTGGTCCCCCTTCATCTGTCACCAGCCTCAGCAGTGTTCTTGGTCCCCTCTCTAATAACCTCTCCGAATTTTAATAAACAAACCAGCAGTGTGGTCAGAAGTGGTTCTTATCAACTTAGAGTAATATCAAATCTTAAATCCCTTTTATCCCGGAGTGATTTTGAAATTCTCATGCATGCTTTTATCACCTCAAGACTGGATTACTGCAATATTTTGTATACAGGTCTTACTCAATCTTACATCCACAAATTACAGATGGTCCAGAATGCAGCATCCAGAATGCTCACTGGCACTAAAAAGAGTGAGCACATCACACCAGTCCTGGCTCAGCTGCACTGGCTCCCTGTCGAATTTAGAACTGATTTTAAGATTTTACTCTTTGTTTTTAAAGCTCTTTGTGGCTCAGCCCCCCCCTTTTATTTCTGAAATGCTTTCCCCACATTCCACCTCAAGGTCGACCTGATCATCCACAAAACAGCTCCTATCTCTCCCCCGTACACGTCTTAAAACGAAAGGTGACCGGGCATTCTCTGTTGCTGGGTCAAACCTTTGGAATCCCTTCCACCCCACATCAAGTCCTCAACCACCCTTGCCAGTTTTAACCACTTAATCGTCAAATCCCGCCGGCGGGCAAGTTTTCGTTACACCAGCCCTTCCCCCCAACATGCTGGGTCAATTTTCGGCATCATACAGTTGAGTGTTATAGTCATGTCATACACTGTTTGAAAGCTTAGAATCTCAGGAATGTCATCCAATGTCAACCATATGGTGGAATAAATATATTTAGCGAATATAGATCAAAAATATCCTAGTGTCTTAGGTCATAATAGCACCCCTCAACCTCCTCCTCCCTCGGTGCATTCTAACTTTGTCGTCGTTGTGGATATCCTTAGCAATAAGTTGATACTTCATGTTGGGTCTTGAAATGTTGATAAGAGTCCGCAGAAATCGAATATCAATATTTTTTTAGTCTAATTACCAGAGCTGCCAACTCTCACGCTTTCACCGTGTGACACACTCTTTTGCCTGTTTACACACGCACACACGCCACACATCCAATTTTTTTTTTGAGACGCGTTCGTTCCTTTCCAAACTACCCGACGGTAGATGGCACTGTTGAGCTCCACTGAACCTGCATCCGAAGTTAGCGACAGAAGAATAGTGAGACGGAGGGAAAAACTACCTCGAGAAGTCAGATGGGAATGTAAACTCTCATCTGAGACGTTACTTACAAGGTATGTTACAATGAAATGCATTTCAATTGAGAACTCACTCTCTTAAACTTTAAATCTTGAAATTATTTGTTTGTGTTTGTGCGTGTCTGTGGACTTCATTTAGTGTGGTGACCTTAACATAAATAATAGGCTACAAGAAATGTGTGCAATAGAAGTAGGCATGTTCTTATAACTGAGAGTAGAGTTATTAAACCAACATGATCGCCATTTTAATTCTTTAAGGTTTCAAAGATGTCCCGTAAGAGACCTTTGACAGGACAAAAGCGAAACCTTTTATTTTATTTAAAGAAGCAGCCAAGTGAAAAAAGACAGAGAAACATATTGACAGGACAGCCAGAACAGCCAGAACCACTGACAGGACAACAGACAGAGGAGCAACACACGGGACAGAGGGAGCAGGAGACAGGTCAGCGAGAGCTACAGCCAGGACAGACTGACAAACATGCAGAGGAGCAACAGACCGGACAAATAGAAGCACATGCAGAGGAGCCACAGACAGGACAAATAGAAGCACATGCAGAGGAGCCACAGACAGGACAAATAGAAGCACATGCAGAAGAGCCACAGACAGGACAAATAGAAGCACATGCAGAGGAGCCACAGACAGGACAAATAGCACGACCAACAGAGCAGATGGAAGAAGACACAGAGAGACAGACAGAAGGGTCTCCCCCAATCCAACACCAGGGCCAGAAGAGTCGTGCTCTGGCTGGAGCAGCAACATATAGATCCATTTTCAAAAATGAGTGGACCTCTTCATGGCCATTTATTACGAGAGGGACCCTCATCACACACTACTGGTGTGCAGTGTGCCGAATTGAAAATTCCTGTTGCCACCAGGGTGTGACAGATGTAGTGCGCCACATAAAAACCAAAGGCCACCAAGAAAAGCAAGATGCTAAGGTATGATATGTGTAGTCAAGAGTTGTGTGTTATAGTTGATCACGGTAAAGTCATGGTTGATAGTTCTGACTAATTTGTGTTTTGTAGTGTAGTACAGTAGAATTTTCTTAATTTGAGATCTTAGTTGCTGGATGTGTTTTTTACCTGTGGCCAATTATTGCAGGTGATTTGAAATAAATGATGGTCTTTTGGGTTAGGGCTAATCATTTTTAATTTCTTACAGACAAGAAGAGCTGAGGTCAAAATGACAGCTGGGTTAGTAGTTCACAACATCCCCCTAGCCTTTGCGGACCACCTAGGGCCTCTCCTAAAAGAATGTTTCGGGGATTCGAAGACAGCACAGGAGTACAGGTGTGCTAGGACAAAGTCATCCTGCATTACCAATGAAGCAATAGCGATGAAGAAGATGAAAAAAGCCCCCTATACCCTTGTTACAGATGGGTCAAATGACACTGGTATTTCCCAAACTATTTGAGATTTTTCTCCTTTGAAAAACATTTGCTTTGTGTATTTTTAAATCTCAACAACATGAACATCTGTATGATTCTAACTTGTCATTGTAGGAGTGGCAAAGATGAACCCGCTTACTGTCCGGGTCTTCATGGGCAGAAAAGTTGTCCACCAGTTCTTGAATATGTGCGCAACAACTGGGACGAGATGTGGGACAGCAAGTGAGATCTTCACCAAAATGAACACCGCCTTAGAGGAGCATGACATCCCTTGGGAGAACTGCATTGGTCTCTCAGTCGATAATGCAGCTGTGAACGTTGGATCACGTAATTCCATTGCCTCTAGGGTCCTCCAAAAGCATCCCAACACCTATATTCATGGTTGTCCTTGTCATGTGGCAAATAACACCGCCAAAGCTGCAGGAGTGGGATTTTTTAAAGTGAGTTAAGGTCTTTACATGTAACTTTTTATTTGAATCCTAATTACATGCATTGACTGATTATGATTTGATTAATTGCAGGTGTCCCATTTTGATTTGGAGGACATGATAGTGGACATCGGTTACTGGTTCAAGGGTAGCACAAATCGGAAAGGATACCTGAGAGGTATGCATGTTTGATACTATTAAATGTAATATTGAAATGCTGAGCTGTAGAAAATAAATGATATGGAATTAAATGTCTGGAACAGAGTTTTGTGAGCTCCATGAAGCGGAGTACATGGAGGTCCTCCTCCATGTCTCGGTTCGTTGGCTAAGCCTTGAACGCTGTGTGACCAGGATCCTGAGGCTTTATGAAGGCCAGCTACTTCAAATCTGCTGGTATGGTCATCATTTATCTATTTCATTATGCAGCAACTACATGGATTGTTAGTCACATACTTGTATTATTGATAAACTCTTGTTTTGTGTTATTTATTGATTGATTCAAGATGAAAAACAGGCCAGGTTCAAGAGGCTTGTGCAGACGTTCACTGACCCCATGACAGAAGTGTACCTGCTGTTCTTTCAAGCCACCGTTCCAACTTTCACTACTTTCAACTTGCTTCTTCAAAGAGAGCGGTCATCAATATTTATGTTGTATGATGAGGTGAGATTGGATTTTGCAGTTTTTCTATTCTGTGCCTTGCTGATATCTGCAGGGATCTTCTAAAACATGTTTCACCCACTATTTTGTAAATGTCTGTTATAGATGGAGAAATTTGTACGCAAGCTTTGTTCAAAGTTCATTGTTCCAGCAGCTCTGCAGGGCCTTGAGGAGCCTGGTGACATTGCCTTTGGGGAGACGGCAAACCATTTGCCAGGTTAGTGATTGACTATTATCATGATCAAACACTGTGCTATGTGATCAATAACATGTGACACGTAGCCTTGTACCTAGCATTTTGTCACTTCATGAGTAGAAACCTATTAAGGTGTGTGGTAGTCCTTCCATTAACAGTGGGCTTCTGGTTGGATTTCTTGCCCTACATGTCTAGCTGATATTGCAGCATCAGCATGTTAAACCATTTATGTTAACATGGTATGCTGTATCTCTAACAGGAAGAAAGTTGAACATTGGGTTCACAACCAGGGCTAAACTCAACAGGCTACTTGACGAGGGTGACATCACACCACAGCAGGTGGATTCATTCCATGAAGCTGTATTATGTTTCCTGACAAGTGCTGTGGCCTATGCACTAAAGAAGCTGCCACTGAAAGAGCCACTGCTCAAACATTCAAAATTTGTAGACGTACGGCAGAGGGCTGAAAGTGACATCGGAGATGTCCTGTACTTTGTTGAAAGGTTCGTTTTTTTCCCCTCTAATTATTGTCTATCATCTTAGCTATAGTATCCTGCTTTTTATGATGATATATGTTCACTCCTAAACATAAGCTATTCTTATATGGCTTCTCCTCAAAGATGCGTATGAACTGCTGTTAATATGACAATATACCTAACAACTTGTAACTACTTTCATAAATAGGTTTCCCCGTCTCCTCCCATACCATGGTCCAGAGGAGCATGACCTTCTGGGTGAGGAGTTTCTAAGTTATCAGACCATGCCAATGATATCCCTGCAGGATGAAACTGAAATGGAAAGCTTCTGGGCTGAAATGGCAACCCGGAAACATAAGGTAAAACAATTTATTTTTTTGTGTTTCCATTTGGCAGCTGTGGCTTGGCTGTTTTGCTTGTCGCATGTATATATTGTCATGCATTTTCCAAATTTTGCATATTTTTATCTGAACTGTGTTAATGGATCAACCTACAGTATACTTACAGTTTTAATCAATAAAAAATCAAGGTATGTTTTTCCATTGTGTTCTTGATGCATTTTCCATAGGTGACAGGAGCCAACGAATTTCAGAGGCTTGCTGCCGTTGCCAAGCTGGTCCTGGTGTTGCCCGATTCCAACGCAGACGCTGAGAGGGTGTTTTCAGTTGTGGGACTGAACAAAACCAAGACCAGAAACAGCCTAGCACTGGATGGCACCCTGTCCTCAATAATGACCATAAAGATGGCCGACCTGGAGCCCTGATTCAAATGGGAGCCCCCCTCAGATGTCCTCAAGGCCTCCAAGAAAGCCACAGGCCAGTATAACCGTGCCCACAGATCATAGACGAGGACTAGCTTCTGATCTGCATCTGATACGGATGACTTCATTTATTGTTATTTTTGTAATGCATTCATCTTTTATTGCTTGAAAAAGTTGTACTGTTTAAGCACTGTTTCTAATGGACCATGTGGTGGGAGGCTTTGAATGAAGAATAATTTATCTCCCTAACTAATCTTGTCGTTTTTGGCTGAACATAAATCATGAAGTGCTCTTAAGAATACAATTATTCACAACATAGGTTAGGTTTCAGTTCAGAATTTGTTTAATACCATTGTTGTGGTCAAAATATCAATCAACCTACCTAGGTCAAATCTTACACTGGTCTATGAATAAGGCTATATTGTGACACATAGGCAGTCATTTAGGCACAACAATAGTTTTCTGGTTTAATGTCCAACTCCAGACTAGGCCCTACAAGTCCTGATGCCAAACATGAATCAGAATAAGTTCAGGTATTGCACATCTTTATCAGACCACCCAAAAATCCACTATAATAAAGGAAATCACATCTACTTGATCCAAAATTTCCTGGGGATGGACCTTCAGCTATGTCTTTGCTTCACATAATGTAACCAATATTGCCCATCTCCAGTGAGCCGCCCCTATCAATGGCTTGGGGCCTACCCACAAACCACCAAAATGCAGGGTACTGAGGGGAAAAACGGTCTGTCTAGTTACTGGACCAGATAAAATGAGACGGAGAGGTAATAAAGTCTGTCGGCACGAGGACCTTGGATTTATTAAGTAAAGTGGCAACGGTTATACAGAGTCATAAAGCGTGAGAGATCGAATATGTCTAAGTCCCTAATCAGCGCTGATGGTTCGTCCAGAGCTTCGCCTCCGTGGAAGGTCTGCTTCAGAAGAAGATCAAGAGTCCCTGTGTGATACAGTTTTATGCTGTCGAAATGTCTCCTGTGTGATAAATTAAAACGGGGAGTGCCCCCCCGAAATGTCTCCTGTGTGATAATTGAATGTGGCTCTCCCGTTCTTGAGGATGACTGGTGCATTGTCTGAGTGTCTACTCAGACTCTAGTGCAAATGCCTGCTTGGGAAATGGGGCCTTGGCTCTGGCCTTGACCTGACTATATTATCATGTTTGTGTTATGTGTTCGTTGGGTTAGAGCAAGAGTTGACTATATTGTAATGTGTCTGCCATGTGATGTGCTCATCAGGCTAGGGTAGGAGTTAGCTATATTTGTAATGTACATGTGATGTACTCAGCAGGTTATTTTTCCCAACAGTACTCAGCAGGTTATTTTTCCCAACATACCCCCCTCAAGTCGTCGCAAGACGACTTTTACTCATTAGGGGTACGAGGGATAGGACTCCAGCGCGGGACTACC
This sequence comes from Gadus morhua, assembly GCF_902167405.1. Classification (NCBI taxonomy): domain Eukaryota; kingdom Metazoa; phylum Chordata; class Actinopteri; order Gadiformes; family Gadidae; genus Gadus; species Gadus morhua. Next base: position 16,755,109 of record NC_044064.1, read on the forward strand.
ATTAGAAACAACAGAAGGAAGGCAAAATGATCATAAAAACAAACAACCATGAGCATGGGACTAAAACAACTCGCTGGACCGGGTGTATGGGGAACCACGTGGGAGAAACGCCACCCATGCTTCAGACATGGGTATGCCATACACACCCCACCTAGGGGGTGGCATCCACCCCGGCCTTACATCGCGAGCAGACAATACCAACAATACTGGCAGCAGATGATACACAACAAAACCAACACCAAACCATAACAACAACAACAAAATGCAACAACAAAACTAACAGTAAACAATAACGATATAAACAAAATGCAACAATCACACAAACACTACACAATAACAATCACAGGAAAGAAATGCAACCATGAAACGTGTCCCTAAATAATAATAATAATATCAGAAAGATATGAGGTACACAACGAATGGCAAATCCCCCTCAACCCATCCCTAGATGACCACACACTAAGGATGTGAGGAGGAGTTAACTGGTCGTGTAACAATAAGCAATCACACGCATGGGGTATCCAGGGTAGGCCCAGGGCACGGGAACAACTGAAACCACGGAATAGTCCTGAGCGTCATCACGGGCAGGTGGTCGCAAGGCGCCACCTGAGCATTAGACCCTTTTATTCAACTGCGCTCAGGACCTCATCTGATAAACGGGCAATCAAGGCCCCTGGAATCTCGCCCGTGTGTATCCCCGAGCTCCATCTAGTGGGACAGCGATATAAACAACAACATTTGCGTTCCCGGCGTTGGTCGCGTAGACGCGGGCATAGATATGGGAGCGGCTAAAAACAGTGAAGCGTACAGAAGCGAATACCACCAGGGGCGCCCTCAAGCCTTAAGGGAACGGGCCGCAGCCCCTGGTGCCGGAACGCAGATCCCTGGTCCGGGCGACGTGGGTGCATCAGGTGGGGGGGGGTGGTGCCGTTGGCGGGGACGGGAATGGGGCAGCCCACCTGGAGAGGTTACTAGCACGTCACAGGCGGGGGGGGGGAGGGGGGCGTGGTGGTGGGGTTTCAGCATACGGTGGTGGAAACAGGACGCCGGGGCCGTGCACCTGGAGAGGTGAGATAAGGGGTATGTTCTCGAAACCCGCGGCTATCTGGTCTGCTAACTTAAACTGGTTTGGAACGCCCCGGGGAATGCCTATGCTATCCATGTACGTGGGGGTGTTCTTGGTTAGGTCAAAGTGGTTGGTCAGAGCGGTGTCGCGGCGGTGTCGAGAGGTAGTCTGGTTGTCGGACCCGGGCGAACCCCGGGTAAAGAGCGTGACGGGCATAAGTAAGCGCACTATAATGCAGGTTCCGGACCATTGTGCCGGGAGTGTAAGTCTGAGGGTGAATTTGTCACAGGACCAGAATAGGTCTTGGCGTCCTAAGCCCGGTTTGTTCATGTTGGGCCAAAGCGTAACGTTCGTGATGGAGTGGCACCACGACGGTGGTACCGCCCCAACTTTTACCGTTCCGACCCTGGTGATGCAAGAGTGGGTGTACTCCCCAGGGGAGTACACCGGGGGAAGTGAGTCGTTAAGGCCGGGTGGAAACAGAGAGCTAAGGAGGCCGCAGCCGGCCGGTTTGGGGGTAACAAACAGAGCTAACATGCAGTGAGAACCGATGGGGTCGCTGGTAAAATCGAACAGTACTGTGGTTGAGATGAGATGGGGGCGAGCTGACGCACAGGCTACGCAGTCGGACAGCCCCTGGAATCGGATCGTAGCAGCAATCCAGCTGAGCCATGCGTTATCGTCTGCGTAGCCGGTCGCGAGCGCGATGGAATCGTGGGTGGGGAGCTGCCCCACAGAATCTAAATCAAAAATCGTGACCGGGCCGTCGCGAGTCATTATGGGTCGGGCCGGGGGTTTAGGAGTTGTCGTGTCGGCCCTGGAGGCTGGTACGGTGGGTGTGCTGGGGGCCTTTCTGAAATTTATTTTCAACAAAGCCGCCGTGTCCGGGCCGGAATGTGATACCCCGAACACAAAATAGGCAGAGTCAGTGTTTACACCGCACGCCCGGGTCGACCCTAACGTGGGGTTGCCCCATCCTCGGTATGGGTTGCTGGTAATGTTCCTGAGGGTAAGGGTGATTCCGCTGTTGCCTCCCGAGAGGAAGCCATTCGCCTGTAGTGCGGCCGTCCCGTCAGGCCTGTGGAGAGTCCGAGAGCGGTTAGTCACATAGTACCCCTGGTGCCTCCCTGTCATCCATAGTACATTTCCCCATCCTCGACACCAACCCTGGTTGTTGTCCGGGGACACCATTACCCCGTTGCCCTGGACACCCGCGAAGGAACCCTTGGGGGCATCGCAGATGTATGCATCGTACTTTTCCCAGGCTGCGGGTCCGCCTACGCACGGAACGACGTCGCATAGGAGGAAGGTATAGGCGGCGCTGGAACCATAAGTATAGGTTAGGGATAGCCCACCGTATTTGTTGAAGCAGGGGTCGCTGGGGGACTTGGCAGCTTGCAGGAGTGTCTGTCTCTTGTGGCGGTGTGGACCCTGGGTTGGGGGTCCCGATGAGGGTTGTATCGTCGTAGACGGGGGCTTGATGGTGAAGGCCTTCGCCGGGATGGCCGTATGGAAGTCCATTCCCCACAGGATGAAGAAACCCATCATGGCCCCGGTTATTCCTACCATGCCGATGATGCAACGTCTATTGGTCTGGGCCTCCAGTGGCGTCAGTGGTGGCCTCATGGTGCAGCTGTGCGAGGTCGCGTTGAACGGTAGCCAGGGTGCGGTCATGTGGGTTGTCGGCCTTGCGGGTGGTAGACAGATGGTGCCAGCGGGCGCCGCTCCTTCCTGAAAGGGAGACAGAGAAGGGGGTGGCCAGAAGTACCTTATAGGGGCCTTCCCACCGTTAATGAAGGCATTGTCTCTTGTGGACCCTGACCCAGACCCAATCCCCGGGATTAACGAGGACGGGGTTGGGTTCTGCGGGGGTCGGGAGGGAGGTGACCTGTGTGTACAAGGCTCGGGAGGCGAGAGTCAGGGCCTGTACATATTCTAAGAGGGCTTCATCATAGTGGTCCAGTACTGGGCCCCTGGGGGGAGAATGTGGCCCAGGCATGGGCCTACCTGTCACTAACTCGAAGGGGCTAAGCCCGCACCGGGGAGCTAGGATGGGAGCGCATGCTGAACAACGCCAATGGGAGAGCCTCTATCCAGCTCATCTTTTTCTTAGAGGCGTAGCCCGCTAGCTCTTCCTGCAGCAATTGTTGCTGCTGGGGACCTGTGTCCCCAGGGTGAACTGCCTTCGCGATCACGCTTTTGAGAGTCCTGTTTGCCCTTTCCACCAGTCCCTGGCTCTGGGGATGGTAGACGGAGCCAAACCGGTGTGCTATTCCTAACGCGGCCTCTACCTCCTGCAATTTGGCGTTAGAGAAATGGGACCCGTTGTCTGTGCAGAGTAGCTTGGGGTAGCCCCAACGGGGAATGATGTCATTTAGCAAAATTTTGACCACGGACGCGCTGTCTTCACGTTTGGTGGGGAAGGCCTCTACCCATTTGGTAAATCTATCGACGATCACCAGGAGGTAACGTTTCCCCTGGGTGCGGTTGTCCGGCCCCATGTCGGTATAGTCTATGTAGAGTTCTTGGAAGGGTAGTTGGGGAACAGGGAAAACTCCTCTAGGGGGTTTGTGGGCTGGGCGTGGGTTGTGTATTTGGCAGGCGTGACAGTCTCTGATCACTTCCTGGATGCTGGCTCTCATTTCGGGGTGCCACCAGTCTCGCCGGATTGTCTCCATTGTCGCGGTGGTGGCCTGGTGGGTGCGGGAGTGGTGTGACCAAGCCATGAGAGAGAGAGCTCGGGAGCTGAGTGCCGGTTTGCCATCTGAGTAGCGGTAGATTTCGGACTCGTCCTGAGTGCATCCTCGTGCGATCCAGGTGCTTTTCTCATAAGGACCGGCGTGTTCTTGCATCTCGCCAAGGTATATCAGGAAGTCGCTCATGCTCCTCGGGTGTGGCCCCTCCTCTAGGGGGTTCATCAGGGAAAGGACTTAGCGGCGGTGTGTAGCCCCCCGCCTTCTTGGCGGCCGCATCGGCGGCGTTGTTACCGCGGGTGACCAGGGAGTCTCCTTTTGTATGGCCCTGGCACTTGATGATGGCCACAGACTCTGGTAGCTGGATGGCGAGGAGTAGGCGGACGACGAGGTCCCTGTGCTTCAGAGGCGCCCCTGTAGAGGTCAGCATACCCCGCCTTTCTGCTTGGGTAGCGTTCAGATGGCAGAGCTCGTAAACGTAGTTGCTGTCGGTGTAAAGGTCGAGGCGTAGGCCCTTCGCGGCTTCGAGGGCTACGACCATGGCCGTGAGTTCAGCCCTTTGGGGCGAGGGATACTCCGGGAGTATCCCCGAGTGTCTGGTGTGGCAGACCCCTGTCGGCCCCAGTTCCACCACCGCCCAAGAGGCGACGTTGGTTCCCAGGGGATCCTTGTAGCAGCAGCCGTCGGTGTACCACACTGTTTTGGGTGTTTCTAGGGGTGACCCTTGGAGGTCTGGTCGTGCTCGGATTTCCGACAGGATGCGAGGCGTGCAGTTGTGGGGGGTGCCGTCCGTGTCTGCGGGATACTCTCCGGTCATATTCACTCCTTTCGTTGAGTAGCTCACCGAGGGATCTGTCAGGGCCTCGGTCAACCGAATCTGGGTGATGGCGGTCGACAGGGTGAAGAGCGAGCTTTCCACCGCAGCCTTAACTCCGTGGGTGGCGTGCACCACCGTGGGGTTGTTCATGGTGAGGAACTGTGTCTTTCGTAGGGCGATGGCGATGGCCATGAGATGTCTGGCGCAGTGAGGGAGTCCTAGGCCCGGAGTGGGTAGGGCCGAGCTGTGGTAGAGGAGGATCCTTCGGGTGCCGGCCTTTGCCTGCCAGAGGGTGGCCGCTACATTTCCGTTCCTCTGTGTGACGTCCAGATGGAAGGGGATCGTATAGTCGGGGGCTTGGAGGGCGGCGGCTGAGTGGAGGGCCTGCTTCAGCTGATGGAAGGCGGTGTCTCTTCCTGGGTCCCATTCCAGCGGGGCCCGTAGGTGTCGGGCCCCGGCTGTGTTGACCATCTGGCGGAGTTCGGACGTTCGCTCTGTGAAGTCCGGGAGGTACTGGCGGCTGTAATTGCACAGGCCCAGGAAGGCCAACATTTGCTGAACCGGGGCGGGTTTTGGGTAATTCAGGATTGTTTCCCGGGTGTCCTGGGTCATGTCTCTGGTATCTCCTCCGACCAACCTCCCCAGGAATTTCACGTTGGGCCGGACAGCCTGTAGTTTGGGCCGCTTGACCTTGTACCCTGCTTTCCCTAGGGTCTCGAGCAGGGTCTTGGTAGCATCCACACAGGCTTGTCTGGTAGGCGCAGCGAGCAGGATGTCGTCTACATATTGGACCATAACCACTCCGTCGGGAAGTACAGTGTCCTTGAGGTCCTTCCGCACACAGTCGTTGAATATGGTGGGGGTCGATCGGTACCCCTGCGGCATTCGGGTGTAGGTGAGTTTTTCTCCCCTCCAGGTAAAAGAGAAGATGTCTTGTGAGTCTTTGTCCAGGGGGATGCAGAAGAAGGCGTTGGCCAGGTCTATTGCAGAGAACCAGAGGTTGTCGGGGTTGACTACGTGGAGCGCCACATGCGGGTTTGGCACCCTCTCGGGGGGTCCTTCCGTGGCGTCGTTTACTAGACGGAGATCATGGGCCATCCTCCACGTGAGTCCGTCCGCCTTTTTCACTGGGAGAATCGGGGTGTTCCAAAGGGACTGAGAGGGTCGGAGCACTCCTGCCTCTTTGAGGCCCTGTACGGTGGCCGTGATCCCTGCTTCTGCCTCGGGTCTGACCTTGTACTGGGGCTGGTGAATCGGGGTTTGATCGGGTTTGATAGGTATTTGGATGTTGTGCTGGGGGGTAAACCCCATGTCGTAGGCGCCGGTGGCCCAGAGATTCTGAGGGAGGTCGTCTAACATGATCTTTACGTCGGGGTCTTCAGCTTCCAGGGGGCTGGGGGTGTCGACATCCTCGGGGGCGAGCGGTCGGTCGCGCTCCACTCGTTCTGCCACCCCCCAGGAGGCCGTCTGGGGGAAGGAGACTCGGATCAAGCCTTTGTCAGGGGCTAGGTGTATGTGGGGGTTGTCGGTGGGTGCCCACTCTCGTACTTGAGTCGCTCGGCAGATCATGGGCCCCAGCTTCATGGCCGTGTGGTGCTTGGCTACTGCCAGGGTCACGTGTGGTCGGGCCTCGGGTTTGAGACGGTACCAGTATTCTTGATCCGGGGTGAGGAGGGTGGGGGCCGCCACCCCCTCAGGTCCGATGGACATTGCTTCGTAGAGGCACTTCTGGCCGGTTCCCTCCATGATGCGGCTCCATTGTTCGTCGTAGCTTTCGTCTGGGTCACGAAGGACATTGAGGGTCGTGTGGAGGGGGTCGTGCGGTGGGTAGAAGTCCCCCTGTTGCTGGATCCAGGGAGCCCACTCTCGATACGTTTCTTCTAGGGGCTTGAGTCCGTCCGTGGTAGTCATGTTCCGAATCCAATATACGTCTGACGGGGGGCTCAGGGGCGGGGGTTCATGCACCAGCATCATCTGGAGGGGTTGGTCGGCTTCTGTCGTCATTGAAGTTCCTTCGGGGGAACAGCTGATGTGGCAGTTGATCTTGCTCAGGATATCTCTACTCATGAGGTTGGTTGGGCACTTGGGGGCATATAGGAGGGAGTGGTAGAAGGTTTGCCCCAGGATGGTAAGCGGCAAGGGGGTGGTGAAGGGGTTGGTCTTTTCTATTCCCGAGAACCCCATGGTAGTCAGGGTTCGAGTGGAGATGGGTGGGATTTCATGGTTCAGGTCCCCGATGGTGGATACTGTGGCTCCGGTGTCGACCATGAACCGAATCGGGGTCTGGTTTACGAGTCCGTCCACCATTGGGGCTCCTGTTCCCAGGTTCACCACCTGGGTCCCTCTCGAGGCTCTCGGGTCCCGTCAGTATTGGCTGTCGTATCCCGGGTCCCTCCAGAGAGGGTACATCGGGGTTCCGGGGTTTGAGGCATGCGTCGATCCATTTCCAGGGTTACCGTAGGGCGGACCGGGTTGCGGTTGACGATCATGTTGGTCGTGTTGCATCCCCGACGGTCCCGACTGGGGGCAGTCCCTCGCTCAGTGTCCTATGAGCCCACAAATGAAGCAGGGGTGGTACCGGGTAGGGTTTGTGTTTGGGGCCCGGCCCCTTCCTCTCCATCTGGATCCGCCTCTATTTTTGAACTGCTGGTTCTGGTACATCCCGGGTCCCATCTGTGTTGCTGGGTTCGAGGGTGGGTATGGGTACGGGTACGGCGGGGGTTGGGGCCCCCACACTTGAGCGGGAGGGGCTTGCACCTGGGTCGGAGGAGGTCCGCTTGGCTGGACCAAGGGGTTGGGGGTAGGTGGCGGGGCCGGAGGCAGGGCCACTTCGAGGGGCATGATCTCGGAGGCGTGGTCTTTGTTGAGCTCCTTCTTGTCCCGGTTGTGTTCCTGGGTTGCTTTCTTCACGTCCATGCGCAAGAGTCGTTTCTTCAGGTCGCGGTCTTCTTTGACGTCTTCGTCTTCCCGGTCTTGCTCCTGGTTCACGTGGTGTGTAATGGCCTCCTCCCAGTCCATGGCGTTCATTCTTCCGAGTCCAATCACCGTTTTGAGGCCTTCGCGGATCTTGGTGCAGAGACCCGTCTCAACCGCGATCCGGAACATGGCTTCGGTGGCGGCGGAGGCTCCTGGTCGGGTTCCGAATCCGTCTTTCCATCGTTCAGTGGCTCTTGTAAGGTATTCGCCCGCTGATTCACTGGGTTTTCTTTTCAGGCCGGTCATGCATGCTGCTGAGTTCTGGGGGGGGTAGAGGCCCATCAGGGCCTCCCACCATATGGGGCGGTAGGGGTCGAAGGGGGAGTCGTCCGGCTCTCTGGTGGTTCTGGCCACGTTTTCCACGTCGTTGACTGCTCGGGGTCCTTCTCCTCTCATGAGGACCGCTCGGATGTCCCCCATGGTGAGCCGGTCAGCTGTGGTCAGTCGCTCAAGGTTTCTGATCCACTTGCCCGCCCCCTGTTTGATCGAGGGAAGGTCTTCCACTAGTCCCTTGAGGTCGCGGTGGGTCCAGGGAACGTACATTGCTCGTCCTGCAGGGGTGTCCATTAGTGGGTACATTGATTCTGGGCCCTCATCCTGGTCGCGGTTCATCCGGCGGCTGGGGGCTTGGCTCCTTTGTGTCGGGGGGCCGGTGGGTCTGGACCCTTGTGGAGTGCTGGTGGTGGCCGTGGCCGTGGTCGTGATCGGGGTTTTGGTACTTCGGGCTTGTGATCTGCCCGGGCCAATTGTCCCGTGGATTGCGCCTCTTCCCCACCTCTGGTCTCTGCCTTCGTCCCTTTCCCGCAGCCGTCGAGACAGGAGCTGGACTTCTGTGTCGATGCTGTGGGTCATTCTTTCCAGCGCTTCTTCTTTCCATTTTATTCCCGGTGGGTCCCATTCCAAGGTGTCTGCGGCATCTTCATCTCTTTCCTCGTGTCTTGCGTGTCCCCCTTGGGGAATTCCGGAGTGTCTTCTCATTGCTTTTGTTGCTCCTGCCACTTCTGCTTCTTCGGCGTTAGACGATAGGTTGATCAGGAGGGAGGCCAGTTGTGATGCGCTGGCGCCAGAGGCGCCGATCTGCGCCAGTATCCTTTCTGCTGTCGGCTGGGCTCGCTCTGGTGGTGGTGGCCTGGTTTCGGGGGCCTGGGCTTGGCTGTAGCTGGAGGAGGGGGGTTTCCAGTTCTCGGTGCTGGGTGGTTCTTGCCCCAATGGCCCGGCTCTCCCTGGTATCATTGGGCATGGGGAGGGAGCTGTCAGCTTCAGGCTTTCCTCGCTTTGTGGATGGTTTCTCTTTGTGAAGTGGACCCCTTCTGTGGCTTGTTCCGGTTCCAGGGGTGCGGGGTTTTGCCAGGTCACCGTGACCGGGGACTGAGATGTGGCGTGGGTTATTTCGATAACTGGGTACATGAGATGGCGGGGCGCGGGGACCTGGGGAGGTCCCATCGCGGTGCCGCTTACTCCATCTGCGGGTAGCTGGGTGGGCAGGGGCGGGAAGTCGGTCGGGGCATAGGGGAGGGAGTGGGTGTACGGAGGTGGGCGGGCCTGTACATCGGCTCTCGGTAGGGAGGGATATAGCGGGGCTGTCAGGCTCGGTTGGGTAGGGGCTGGATAGACTGGGGCTATCAGGTTCGGTCGGGCAGGGGTTGCAAGGTCCGCTAGGAAGGGATTCCTGGCGGAGGGGGCTGGTTTTAGGGTGTGGGGCGGGAGGCAAGAGGCCAATGCATTTAATACTAAGATTCTCGTTTGTTTTATCGGGTCTTGGGCTTCGAGTGCATCCGCTCGTCCCGCCTTGGTTCCAGCGTTGTCGCGGCGGACCTTCGCCTGCTCATACTGGCTGCCAATGTGCGCGTGTATGGCGGCCCGGCCGGTCTGGTCGAGGGGTCCCATTCGGATCACGCCCTCTTTCTGCCAGTCTTTAATGTAGACATCACATCGGTCCTCCCATTTCTTCCGGTCTTGGCCTTTCAATATTTTCCCCGGTTCAGCGTTGAGGCACAATCAGCCCAGCGCTCTGGTTCGTTGCTCGTCCGACATGGTGGGCGCGTTCGCCGCTTCTTCTTACAGCAGCCTGGTATGGGGGTGGTCGGGGTTGTGGATGCCCGTGCACTGAGGGATGGGTGCGGGGAGGTTTCTCTTCTAGTTTCTTTTTAGTAACTGGGATAATTCTTCTAGCAGGGGGTGATCGAGAGTCGGGGTTGGATTGGTATTGATGCTGTCCAGTAGGGGGCGGTGTAGTTGGGGAAGGGCAGGGTTGTTGTTGTCCAGTAGGGGGCGGTGTAGTTGGGGAAGGGTAAGGTTGGAGTGGTCCAGTAGGGGGCGGTGTAGTTGGGGAAGGGTAGGGTTGGAGTTGTCCAGCAGGGGGCGGTGGAGTTGGGAAAGGGTAGGGTTGGAGTTGTCCAGTAGGGGGCGGTGGAGTTGGGAAAGGGTAGGGTTGGAGTTGTCCAGTAGGGGGTGGTGTAGTTGGGGAAGGGTTGGAGTGGTCCAGCAGGGGGCGGTGGAGTTGGGTAAGGATAGGGTTGGAGTCGTCCAGCAGGGGGCGGTGTAGTTGGGGAAGGGTAGGGTTGGAGTTGTCCAGTAGGGGGCGGTGTAGTTGGGGAAGGGTAGGGTTGGAGTTGTCCAGCAGGGGGCGGTGTAGTTGGGGAAGGGTAGGGTTGGAGTTGTCCAGCAGGGGGCGGTGTAGTTGGGGAAGGGTAGGGTTGTTGTGGTCCAGTAGGGGGCGGTGGAGTTGGGAAAGGGTAGGGTTGGAGTTGTCCAGTAGGGGGCGGTGGAGTTGGGAAAGGGTAGGGTTGGAGTTGTCCAGTAGGGGGTGGTGTAGTTGGGGAAGGGTAGGGTTGGAGTGGTCCAGCAAGGGGCGGTGGAGTTGGGTAAGGATAGGGTTGGAGTCGTCCAGCAGGGGGCGGTGTAGTTGGGGAAGGGTAGGGTTGGAGTTGTCCAGTAGGGGGCGGTGTAGTTGGGGAAGGGTAGGGTTGGAGTTGTCCAGCAGGGGGCGGTGTAGTTGGGGAAGGGTAGGGTTGGAGTTGTCCAGCAGGGGGCGGTGTAGTTGGGGAAGGGTAGGGTTGTTGTGGTCCAGTAGGGGGCGGTGGAGTTGGGAAAGGGTAGGGTTGGAGTTGTCCAGCAGGGGGCGGTGTAGTTGGGGAAGGGTAGGGTTGGAGTGGTCCAGCAGGGGGCGGTGTAGTTGGGGAAGGGTAGGGTTGGAGTGGTCCAATAGGGGGCGGTGGAGTTGGGAAAGGGTAGGGTTGGAGTGGTCCAGTAGGGGGCGGTGGAGTTGGGAAAGGGTAGGGTTGGAGTCATCCAGCAGGGGGCGATGTAGTTGGGGAAGGGTAGGGTTGGAGTTGTCCAGCAGGGGGCGGTGTAGTTGGGGAAGGGTAGGGTTGGAGTTGTCCGGTAGGGGGCGGTGTAGTTGGGGAAGGGTAGGGTTGGAGTGGTCCAGCAGGGGGCGGTGTAGTTGGGGAAGGGTAGGGTTGGAGTGGTCCAGCAGGGGGCGGTGTGGTTGGGGAAGGGTAGGGTTGTAGTGGTCCAGTAGGGGGCGGTGTAGTTGGGGAAGGGTAGGGTTGGAGTGGTCCAGTAGGGGGCGGTGTAGATGGGGAAGGGTAGGGTTCAAGGAAAGCCCAAATTTGGCGGAGGGGGAGGTGTGGCTTGGGACTGAGTGAGAGAACTCAAAAATGGCGGCCGTGATGCTATAACTCAGTGGGGCCTGTCTAACACACGAGGGCGGATGAGAGACTAGGGGGTAACTCTTGTCAGTCTTGGAGGGGAGAACGAGAGAAAAAAGGAGGAAAAAACAGGGGGGGGGGAGGGCAAAAAACAACAACAGGGCCTAGAGACGTTATTCAATACATCCAGATATTCCTCATAGCCAATAGTCGTTATCCATCCTTATTGATTAATCTGCTTCAACAGACTAAACCGTCAACCAACGCGGCAAAGAGATATTGTTTAGTATCGTTAGTTTATCTATCGCGACAGGTCCAGCAGTAATTCAAAGAAACACAGTAAAAGAGATATTATTTATCATTGTCAATTTATCTATTTCCGCAGGTCAAGCCATAGACCAAAGCAATACGGCAGAGAGACATTATTCATTATTATCGATTTATCTATTCCTACCTTTACCCGTTTCAACGGACAAAGATAGAGCGGACCACGCATACACACCCACTGATTCGCTCACAGGTTCTCTCTTTCCCTCTATCAAGCTTTCTCTCACGCAAACGTACACACCCAAACGCACGTTGACGCATACTCGCTGGCACGTACGTACACACTGACGTACACACACATGCACACACTTACACAAACGCACGTATACGTTCTCACTCACTTTCTCTGTACTGTGTGTTAGTGTGTCTCTCTGTACTGCCTTAATGGTGTGGGTCAACAGATGGGGGTGAAATGTGTTCTCTCTCTCTCTCACCCTTCCTCACTCCCCTTGGGGTCAAGCAGCAGCTAGGGCCGTTAACAGATAAGCCTGGAATGCAACATCCTCAACTCCCCATCATGGAACAAGGCCTAATAACTATCTCTCACACACAAAAAGATCCTTCTGTCCCTTCATTCACAAATAACTTTTCACTTTATTATATATAACTTAATACTGCTCCACCTTTCCAAATTTCTATATACACAAAACTACGAAGCTGACCACCGAAATTGGTACAGGCCTCGTCAGGCCGAACCAAAACACCCTCACAGGTTCTAACTTCCATACAATTCTAGGGAGGGGAACTACAACATGAGGTGGAGTAGAGGACTTCAAATATGGTGGACGGGGACCTCCAATGGGAGGACTACACATATGGGAAAGGGGATTACACTCTGGGCCTGAAAACCATACAGAGTCCCTTCTCGTGGTCCTGAAACAACCGTTCAGTGTTAGAAAAACACGCACTCTATCGCCACCTCCAACTGTCTAGAGGGAAAATGGTCCCTCTCGATCGTCCTCCGACTTTAGCTCTCCTTGCTATCTTTCCTTGCTATCTCTCTCGCTCCCTCTCACACAAACGCACATTCACACTGACTTTACACACGGAATCGCTCACAGCCTTTCTCTCTCTCTTCCTGACACACATGCACAGGGAGTCTGGACAGAGATATATGCCCAGCCGCTCACACCTTACTAGTGAGGGGCAACAGGTGTCTACTATTCCCGTCCGCTGTGGTCAATGCAATTATCCGTCTGCTACCGCACTCACAATCATCAGACACGGCAAAATAGCGTTGAGCATAACAAAGCAAGCAAGCGTTGCACACATAGCCGGGTTATCATTGATTGATTTATTTCTATATTTAGCCGGCCCACAAATACGCTCGCTCTCTTTCTTTCTCTCTCTCTGGGCCTCTTACACACACACACAGCCACTCTGTCTCTCTTTCTCTCGCGCATACACACACTGTCACTCTGTCTCTCTCTCACCCATGCTCTCCTATTCTTCCACCCACGCTGACTCTCGTTCTGGACTCCATACACACGCACTTGCTCTCTGGTCGTGAAGGTGGGGGTGAGAGGTCTCTGCTATCCCTAGTCTGCATCAGTTCAGGTGTCTGTCCGTCAGTCCCCGCATATGCAATGAATATATGGCCAAGAAATCGTTGTGCTTCTTCGGGCACCTCAGATTCACTTATCAAGGGCGGCGAGCCTTAGGCCTCGAGGGTGTTCTTTCACCACGCAACGAGCCTAGTTTATCTTATTCTCTCTGTGTCACTCATGCCCCAGGCATACCGTTTCCTCTGCAAAGGGACTCTAACCCTGATAAAGGACTCGAACCTTCTTACCACATAGAATTATTTAATACACAAACAAAGAAGGGGACTCTAACCCCCCCCCGAGGGACTCTAACCCCCTTTAAGACATAGGTGGGGACTCTAACCCCACCCGAGGGACTCTAACCCCCTTAAGACATAGGTGGGGACTCTAACCCCACCCGAGGGACTCTAACCCCCTTAAGACATAGGTGGGGACTCTAACCCCACCCGAGGGACTCTAACCCCCTTAACACATAGGTGGGGACTCTAACCCCACCCGAGGGACTCTAACCCCCTTAAGACACAGGTGTATTTATTACACATCCATTACTTGGCCATCGGTAGTCTTGTATCACTATGCCCGATTCTTATAGGCCCTATGGTCTCGTGGGTATTCCTTCACCATGCAACGAGACGATATTCGATGTGTCACGCGTTCAGGGTCAATCGGGTTTATGGGGAAATGCTGGGATGCAGTCCTATTCGTCCCCACGAGATATCCCGTAGCGAACCGCTCTCACAGTCTCACCTCCTAATGTGGTTCCTATATAACTATGCAGAGTTTGGATTTTATCAACAGGTTCTGCCTACCTTTTGTTGGGCCCGAGGTGAGACTGCAGGAATCGGTCCGGTGCTCCGGGGTCCCGAGGTCGTGCCGCTCTCCGTCTCTCTTTCCCAGTTGCGGTTCAATTCAACGAAAGATCACGTCGGGGTCACCAAATTGAGGGGAAAAACGGTCTGTCTAGTTACTGGACCAGATAAAATGAGACGGAGAGGTAATAAAGTCTGTCGGCACGAGGACCTTGGATTTTCCGTGGAAGGTCTGCTTCAGAAGAAGATCAAAAGTCCCTGTGTGATACAGTCTTATGCTGTATCCTCCTCTCGATGAGGTGTGTGCGTTTGAGGTGTGCGTGGTTCTGTGTGTTTTTGCTTGACCTTGGCTCTCAGGCCCTGGTATGTGCATGTGTATCTTCTTGTGTTCCTCCTAACGGGGGAGAGCTCTCAAAATGTCTCCTGTGTGATAAATTAAAATGGGGGAGCGCCCCCCCGAAGTGTCTCCTGTGTGATAATTTAATGTGGCTCTCAGGCCCTGGTATGGGCAGGTGTATCTCTTGGTTCCTCCTAACGGGGGAGAGCTCTCAAAATGTCTCCTGTGTGATAAATTAATGTGGCTCTCCCGTTCTTGAGGATGACTGGTGCATTGTCTGAGTGTCTACCATTTGCCTGGATGGGGAAATGGGGCCTTCGGCTCCGGCCTTGACCTGACTATATTATCATGTTTGTGTTATGTGTTCGTTGGGTTAGAGCAAGAGTTGACTATATTGTAATGTGTCTGCCATGTGATGTGCTCATCAGGCTAGGGTAGGAGTTAGCTATATTTGTAATGTACATGTGATGTACTCAGCAGGTTATTTTTCCCAACATTAATAAACCAAACACAACTCAATGAATCGGACGGATGTTGTCATGCCTCCCTTTAGAATGGATAACTTACATATTGAAAGCTAAACAGCAACAATTTGAATATCTGGAGACCTTCCATGAACTATGTTAAAGATTTAGATTTAACAGAGGATCAAGAAAATGAATAATTGTGAAAATATGGCCAATGTAGTTTCTAGGCTAGCAGATTTCAATTTGTTTTAAAGAATGTAGTATTTTACATGTACAGTGTTGAGACATATTTACTCAACCCTGTAAAGATTACCATTTTTTTCTAAACAGAAGAAGCACTTTCTTTTTTTTTATATATATATTTTTAGGGGTCCAAGCCAACAGGGGGTCCAAGCCAACAGGTTGGATCCCTATTGATTTTGTAAGGATTTTTCCTATTATTATTTTTCCCCCCTAGAAGTGGGTCCACAGCCCAAACCGTAAATGGTGCCGACACGCCAATTGCATGACTAGATCCAGGTCCCTGAGTTCTAGGCAGACGACAAAATCCAGACACGCCGGCCACTAGGTGGCGCTATACCAAGGAAAGACGCGTTTGGGGCTATAACTCCCACACCGAACCTCCCACATTCAAAACCTTACACTCACAGATTCACTGGAGTCTGCTGCATCTTTTGGCATAGGCCACGCCCATTTGCGTCCATAATTTTTTTTCGCAAAATCACGAAAACCGCAAAACTGTTTTTTCCCTACTCCTCCCACATTTCTTGACCAATCGACACCAAACTTTGCAGACGACATCTTCAGACGCACACGCAAAGAATGCATGAAACACTTTTTTGATGCGACCTTCGACGACGAAACGGTAGCTTTTTCAATATTGGTTTATGAGCTAAATTAGACGTGGAATATCAAAAATCCCAAAGAAATCCAAAAGTAGACATCGGATCGAGTCCAAATTGTACACACATGTCGGTGCTAACCTTAATGTCGTTCGATAAAAAAAACGCAAAATTTCGCCATTAGGGGGCGCCATAAACGAGGAAATTGTATATCTTCTACAAAATTTTGCCGCGAAAACGCCACACTGACTTCTCGCTACTCCTACCACAGTCAAATCCTTTGTATCCACAGGTTCAGGGTAGCGTTTTGAACACATACTTCGCGTTGTGCCGGCGAAATGCACACTTCTTGGACCCCTGCATAACTGCTTGCAGTTCTAGTTAGGGGTCCAAGCCAACAGGTTGGATCCCTATTGTTTTTGTAAGGATTTTTCCTATTATTATTATTATTATTATTAGGGGTCCAAGCCAACAGGTTGGATCCCTATTGTTTTTGTAAGGATTTTTCCTATTATTATTAGGGGTCCAAGCCAACAGGTTGGATCCCTATTGTTTTTGTAAGGATTTTTAGGGGTCCAAGCCAACAGGTTGGATCCCTATTGTTTTTGTAAGGATTTTTATTAGGGGTCCAAGCCAACAGGTTGGATCCCTATTGTTTTTGTAAGGATTTTTCCTATTATACTTACCTCCCTAAAAGTGGGACCACAGCCCAAACCGTAAATGGTGCCGACACGCCAATTGCATGACTACATCCAGATCTCTTCGGACTATGCAGACGACAAAATCCAGACACGCCGGTCACTAGGTGGCGCTATACCAAGGAATACGCGTTTGGGGCTATAACTCCCACACCGAACCTCCCACATTCAAAACCTTGTACACACAGATTCACTGGAGTCTGCTGCATCTTTTGGCATAGGCCACGCCCATTTGCGTCTAGAATTTTTTTTCGCAAAATCGCGAAAACCGCAAAACTGTTTTTTCGCTTCTCCTCCCACATTTCTCGACCAATCAACACCAAACTTTGCACACGGCATCTTCAGACGCACACGCAAAGAAACCCTCAGACAGTTTTTTGATCCGACTTTCGACGACGAAACGGTAGCGTTTTGAATATTGGTTTATTAGCTAAATTTGACGTGGAAAATCAAAAATCAAAAAAAAAAAAAAATTAGACATCGGATCGAGTCCACATTTTACACACATGTCGGGGCTAGCCTTAATGTCATTCGATAAAAAATTCGGAAGATTTCGCCATTAGGGGGCGCAATAAATGAGGAAATTGTATATCTTCTACAAAATTTCGCCGCGAAAACGCGTCACTGACTTCTCGCTACTCCTACCACAGTCAAATCCTTTGTATCCACAGGTTCAGGGTAGCGTTTTGAACACATGCTTCGCGTTGTGCCGGCGAAATGCACATTTCTTGTCGCGTTGTGCCGGCGAAATGCACACTTCTTGGACCCCTGCATAACTGCTTGCAGTTCTAGTTAGGGGTCCAAGCCAACAGGTTGGATCCCTATTGTTTTTGTAAGGATTTTTCTTTTTATTATTATACTTCCTTCCGTAAAAGTTGGCCCACACCCCAAACCGTAAATGGTACCGACACGCGAATTGCATGACTAGATCCAGGTCTGTGATGTGTACGCAGACGACAAAATCCAGCCACGCCGGTCACTAGGTGGCGCTATACCAAGGAATACGCGTTTGCGGGTATAACTCCCACACCGAACCTCCCACAGTCAAAAACTTGTACGGACATATTCACTGGAGTCTGCTGCATCTTTTGGCATAGGCCACGCCCATTTGCGTCCATAATTTTTTTTCGCAATATCGCGAAAAACGCAAAACTGTTTTTTCCCTACTCCTCCCACATTTCTTGACCAATCAACACCAAACTTTGCACACGGCATCTTCAGACGCACACGCAAAGATGCATTGATCACTTTTTGGATCCGACCCTCGACGACAAAACGGTAGCGTTTTGAATATTGGTTTATTAGCTAAATTAGACGTGAAAAATCAAAAATCCAAAAAAATCCAAAATTAGGCATCGGCTCGAGTCCAAATTTTACACACATGTTGGTGCTAACCATAATGACGTTAGATAACATTTTTGCAAAATGTCACCATTAGGGGGCGCAATAAACGAGGAAATTGTATATCTTCTAATTGGCCAAAGGAATGTTCTTCAAACTATGAGGGAACCATCAAGGGGCAAACCCGAGTCTATGTAAAAATCATGGTCAAGAATTATTAATTTGGGCGGGAGTTATTTGGAAAAGGAAAATTGTCTTTGGAAAATTTCGCCACAAGAGGGCGCAAAAAAACGACGAAATAATACATCTCCTAATTGGCCAATGGAATGTTCTGAAAACGCGTTTTGGGCTATAACTCCCACACCGAAGCTCCCACAGTCAAAACCTTTATATCCACATGTTGTTCACGGTAGCGTTTTGAACACATGCTTCGCTTTGTGCCGGCGAAACGCACATTTCTTGTCGCGTTGTGCCGGCGAAATGCACACTTCTTGGACCCCTGCATAACTGCTTGCAGTTCTAGTTATTATACTTCCCGCGCTAAAAGTGGGCCCACAGCCCAAACCGTAAATGGTGCCGACACGCCAATTGCATGACTAGATCCAGGTCCGGCACCGCTACTCAGATAACAAAATCCAGACACGCCGGCCACTAGGTGGCGCTATACCAAGGAATACGCGTTTGGGGCTATAACTCCCACACTGAACCTCCCACATTCAAAACCTTGCACACACATATTCACTGGAGTCTGCTGCATCTTTTGGCATAGGCCACGCCCACTTGCGTCCAGAATTTTTTTTCGCAAAATCGCGAAAACCGCAAAACTGTTTTTTCCCTACTCCTCCCACATTTCTTGACCAATCGACACCAAACTTTGCACACGACATCTTCAGACGCACACGCAAAGAATGCATGAAACACTTTTTTGATCCGTCCTTCGATAACGAAACGGTAGCGTTTTGAATATTGGTTTATGAGCTAAATTAGACGTGGAAAATCAAAAATCCAAAGAAATCCAAAATTAGACATCGGAACAAGTCCAAATTGTGCACACATGTTGGTGCTAACCTTAATGTCGTACGATAAAAATTTCGGAAAATTTCGCCATTAGGGGGCGCAATAAACGAGGAAATTGTATATCTTCTACAAAATTTTGCCGCGAAAACGCCACACTGACTTCTCGCTACTCCTACCACAGTCAAATCCTTTGTATCCACAGGTTCAGGGTAGCGTTTTGAACACATACTTCGCGTTGTGCCGGCGAAATGCACACTTCTTGGACCCCTGCATAACTGCTTGCAGTTCTAGTTAGGGGTCCAAGCCAACAGGTTGGATCCCTATTGTTTTTGTAAGGATTTTTCATATTATTATTATTATTATTATTAGGGGTCCAAGCCAACAGGTTGGATCCCTATTGTTTTTGTAAGGATTTTTCCTATTATTATTAGGGGTCCAAGCCAACAGGTTGGATCCCTATTGTTTTTGTAAGGATTTTTAGGGGTCCAAGCCAACAGGTTGGATCCCTATTGTTTTTGTAAGGATTTTTATTAGGGGTCCAAGCCAACAGGTTGGATCCCTATTGTTTTTGTAAGGATTTTTCCTATTATTATTATTATTATTATTATTAGGGGTCCAAGCCAACAGGTTGGATCCCTATTGTTTTTGTAAGGATTATTATTCTTATACTTCCTACCAAGAAAGTGGTACTACAGCCCAAACCGTAAATGGTGCACACACGCCAATTACATGACTAGATCCAGGTACGTGAAGACTATGCAGACGACCAAATCCAGACATGCCGGCCACTAGGTGGCGCTATACCAGGGAATACGCGTTTGGGGCTTTAACTCCCACACCGAACGTCCCAGAGTCCAAAAACTTGTACACACAGATGCACTGGAGTCTGCTGCATCTTTTGGCATAGGCCACGCCCATTTGCGTCTAGAATTTTTTTTCGCAAAATCGCGAAAACCGCAAAACTGTTTTTTCGCTACTTCTCCAGCATTTCTCGACCAATCAACACCAAACTTTGCTCACGGCATCTTCAGACGCACACGCAAAGAAACCCTCAGACAGTTTTTTGATCCGACTTTCGACGACGAAACGGTAGCGTTTTGAATATTGGTTTATTAGCTAAATTTGACGTGGAAAATCAAAAATCCAAAAAAAAACAAAATTAGACATCGGATCGAGTCCACATTTTACACACATGTCGGGGCTAGCCTTAATGTCGTTCGAAAAAAAATTCGGAAAATTTCACCATTAGGGGGCGCAATAAACGAGGAAATTGTATATCTTCTACAAAATTTCGCCGCGAAAACGCTACACTGACTTCTCGCTACTCCTACCACAGTCAAATCCTTTGTATCCACAGGTTCAGGGTAGCGTTTTGAACACATGCTTCGCGTTGTGCCGGCGAAACGCACATTTCTTGTCGCGTTGTGCCGGCGAAATGCACACTTCTTGGACCCCTGCATAACTGCTTGCAGTTCTAGTTATTCTTCCCCCCGTACTTGTGGGACTACAGCCCAAACCGTAAATGGTGCACACGCGCCAATTGCATGACTAGATCCAGGTCCGGCACCGCTACTCAGATAACCAAATCCAGACGCGCCGGACACTAGGTGGCGCTATACCAAGGACAGACGCGTTTGGGGCAATAACTCCCACACCGAATCTCCCACATTCAAAAACTTGTACGCACAGATTCACTGGAGCCTGCTGCATCTTTTGGCATAGGCCACGCCCATTTGCGTCTATAATTTTTTTTCGCAAAATCGCGAAAACCGCAAAAATGCTTTTTCCCTACTCCTCCCACATTTCTTGACCAATCAACACCAAACTTTGCACACGACATCTTCAGACGCACGCGCAAAGAATGCAGGAAACAATTTTTTGATGCGACCTTTGACAACGAAACGGTAGCGTTTTGAATATTGGTTTATTAGCTAAATTAGACGTGGAATATCAAAAATCCAAAGAAATCCAAAATTAGACATCGGATCGAGTCCAAATTTTACACACATGTTGGTGTTAATCTTAATGTCGTTCGATAAAAATTTCGGAAAAATTCGCCATTAGGGGGCGCAATAAACGAGGAAATTGTATATCTTCTACAAAATTTCGCCGCGAAAACGCTACCCTGACTTCTTGCTACTCCTACCACAGTCAAATCCTTTGTATCCACAGGTTCAGGGTAGCGTTTCGAACACATGCTTCACGTTGTGCCGGCAAAACGCACATTTCTTGTCGCGTTGTGCCGGCGAAATGCACACTTCTTGGACCCCTGCATAACTGCTTGCAGTTCTAGTTAGGGGTCCAAGCCAACAGGTTGGATCCCTATTGTTTTTGTAAGGATTTTTATTATTTTTATTATACTTCCCGCGCTAAAAGTGGGCTACTACAGCCCAAACCGTAAATGGTGCCGACACGCCAATTGAATGACTAGATCCTAGGTACGTGCACGACTACTGCAGACTAACAAAATCCAGACACGCCGGCCACTAGGTGGCGCTATACCAAGGAAAGACGCGTTTGGGGCTATAACTCCCACACCGAACCTCCCACATTCAAAAACCTTGTACACACATATTCACTGGAGTCTGCTGCATCTTTTGGCATAGGCCACGCCCATTTGCGTCTAGGAATATTTTTTCGCAAAATCGCGAAAACCGCAAAACTGTTTTTTCCCTACTCCTCCCACATTTCTTGACCAATCGACACCAAACTTTGCACACGACATCTTCAGACGCACACGCAAAGAATGCAGGAAACACTTTTTTGATGCGACCTTCGACGACGAAACGGTAGCGTTTTGAATATTGGTTTATTAGCTAAATTAGACGTGGAATATCCAAAATCCAAAGAAATCCAAAATTAGACATCGGATCGAGTCCAAGTTTTACACACATGTTGGTGCTAACCTTAATGTCGTTCGATAAAAATTTCGGAAAATTTCGCCATTAGGGGGCGCAATAAACGAGGAAATTGTATATCTTCTACAAAATTTCGCCGCGAAAACGCTACACTAACTTCTCGCTACTCCTACCACAGTCAAATCCTTTGTATCCACAGGTTCAGGGTAGCGTTTTGAACACATGCTTCGCTTTGTGCCGGCGAAACGCACATTTCTTGTCGCGTTGTGCCGGCGAAATGCACACTTCTTGGACCCCTGCATAACTGCTTGCAGTTCTAGTTATTATACTTCCCGCGCTAAAAGTGGGCCCACAGCCCAAACCGTAAATGGTGCCGACACGCCAATTGCATGACTAGATCCAGGTCCGGCACCGCTACTCAGATAACAAAATCCAGACACGCCGGCCACTAGGTGGCGCTATACCAAGGAATACGCGTTTGGGGCTATAACTCCCACACTGAACCTCCCACATTCAAAACCTTGCACACACATATTCACTGGAGTCTGCTGCATCTTTTGGCATAGGCCACGCCCACTTGCGTCCAGAATTTTTTTTCGCAAAATCGCGAAAACCGCAAAACTGTTTTTTCCCTACTCCTCCCACATTTCTTGACCAATCGACACCAAACTTTGCACACGACATCTTCAGACGCACACGCAAAGAATGCATGAAACACTTTTTTGATCCGTCCTTCGATAACGAAACGGTAGCGTTTTGAATATTGGTTTATGAGCTAAATTAGACGTGGAAAATCAAAAATCCAAAGAAATCCAAAATTAGACATCGGAACAAGTCCAAATTGTGCACACATGTTGGTGCTAACCTTAATGTCGTACGATAAAAATTTCGGAAAATTTCGCCATTAGGGGGCGCAATAAACGAGGAAATTGTATATCTTCTACAAAATTTTGCCGCGAAAACGCCACACTGACTTCTCGCTACTCCTACCACAGTCAAATCCTTTGTATCCACAGGTTCAGGGTAGCGTTTTGAACACATACTTCGCGTTGTGCCGGCGAAATGCACACTTCTTGGACCCCTGCATAACTGCTTGCAGTTCTAGTTAGGGGTCCAAGCCAACAGGTTGGATCCCTATTGTTTTTGTAAGGATTTTTCATATTATTATTATTATTATTATTAGGGGTCCAAGCCAACAGGTTGGATCCCTATTGTTTTTGTAAGGATTTTTCCTATTATTATTAGGGGTCCAAGCCAACAGGTTGGATCCCTATTGTTTTTGTAAGGATTTTTAGGGGTCCAAGCCAACAGGTTGGATCCCTATTGTTTTTGTAAGGATTTTTATTAGGGGTCCAAGCCAACAGGTTGGATCCCTATTGTTTTTGTAAGGATTTTTCCTATTATTATTATTATTATTATTATTATTCTTCCCCCCGTACTTGTGGGACTACAGCCCAAACCGTAAATGGTGCACACGCGCCAATTGCATGACTAGATCCAGGTCCGGCACCGCTACTCAGATAACCAAATCCAGACGCGCCGGACACTAGGTGGCGCTATACCAAGGACAGACGCGTTTGGGGCAATAACTCCCACACCGAATCTCCCACATTCAAAAACTTGTACGCACAGATTCACTGGAGCCTGCTGCATCTTTTGGCATAGGCCACGCCCATTTGCGTCTATAATTTTTTTTCGCAAAATCGCGAAAACCGCAAAAATGCTTTTTCCCTACTCCTCCCACATTTCTTGACCAATCAACACCAAACTTTGCACACGACATCTTCAGACGCACGCGCAAAGAATGCAGGAAACAATTTTTTGATGCGACCTTTGACAACGAAACGGTAGCGTTTTGAATATTGGTTTATTAGCTAAATTAGACGTGGAATATCAAAAATCCAAAGAAATCCAAAATTAGACATCGGATCGAGTCCAAATTTTACACACATGTTGGTGTTAATCTTAATGTCGTTCGATAAAAATTTCGGAAAAATTCGCCATTAGGGGGCGCAATAAACGAGGAAATTGTATATCTTCTACAAAATTTCGCCGCGAAAACGCTACCCTGACTTCTTGCTACTCCTACCACAGTCAAATCCTTTGTATCCACAGGTTCAGGGTAGCGTTTCGAACACATGCTTCACGTTGTGCCGGCAAAACGCACATTTCTTGTCGCGTTGTGCCGGCGAAATGCACACTTCTTGGACCCCTGCATAACTGCTTGCAGTTCTAGTTATTATACTTCCCGCGCTAAAAGTGGGCCCACAGCCCAAACCGTAAATGGTGCCGACACGCCAATTGCATGACTAGATCCAGGTCCGGCACCGCTACTCAGATAACAAAATCCAGACACGCCGGCCACTAGGTGGCGCTATACCAAGGAATACGCGTTTGGGGCTATAACTCCCACACTGAACCTCCCACATTCAAAACCTTGCACACACATATTCACTGGAGTCTGCTGCATCTTTTGGCATAGGCCACGCCCACTTGCGTCCAGAATTTTTTTTCGCAAAATCGCGAAAACCGCAAAACTGTTTTTTCCCTACTCCTCCCACATTTCTTGACCAATCGACACCAAACTTTGCACACGACATCTTCAGACGCACACGCAAAGAATGCATGAAACACTTTTTTGATCCGTCCTTCGATAACGAAACGGTAGCGTTTTGAATATTGGTTTATGAGCTAAATTAGACGTGGAAAATCAAAAATCCAAAGAAATCCAAAATTAGACATCGGAACAAGTCCAAATTGTGCACACATGTTGGTGCTAACCTTAATGTCGTACGATAAAAATTTCGGAAAATTTCGCCATTAGGGGGCGCAATAAACGAGGAAATTGTATATCTTCTACAAAATTTTGCCGCGAAAACGCCACACTGACTTCTCGCTACTCCTACCACAGTCAAATCCTTTGTATCCACAGGTTCAGGGTAGCGTTTTGAACACATACTTCGCGTTGTGCCGGCGAAATGCACACTTCTTGGACCCCTGCATAACTGCTTGCAGTTCTAGTTAGGGGTCCAAGCCAACAGGTTGGATCCCTATTGTTTTTGTAAGGATTTTTCATATTATTATTATTATTATTATTAGGGGTCCAAGCCAACAGGTTGGATCCCTATTGTTTTTGTAAGGATTTTTCCTATTATTATTAGGGGTCCAAGCCAACAGGTTGGATCCCTATTGTTTTTGTAAGGATTTTTAGGGGTCCAAGCCAACAGGTTGGATCCCTATTGTTTTTGTAAGGATTTTTATTAGGGGTCCAAGCCAACAGGTTGGATCCCTATTGTTTTTGTAAGGATTTTTCCTATTATTATTATTATTATTATTATTATTATTCTTCCCCCCGTACTTGTGGGACTACAGCCCAAACCGTAAATGGTGCACACGCGCCAATTGCATGACTAGATCCAGGTCCGGCACCGCTACTCAGATAACCAAATCCAGACGCGCCGGACACTAGGTGGCGCTATACCAAGGACAGACGCGTTTGGGGCAATAACTCCCACACCGAATCTCCCACATTCAAAAACTTGTACGCACAGATTCACTGGAGCCTGCTGCATCTTTTGGCATAGGCCACGCCCATTTGCGTCTATAATTTTTTTTCGCAAAATCGCGAAAACCGCAAAAATGCTTTTTCCCTACTCCTCCCACATTTCTTGACCAATCAACACCAAACTTTGCACACGACATCTTCAGACGCACGCGCAAAGAATGCAGGAAACAATTTTTTGATGCGACCTTTGACAACGAAACGGTAGCGTTTTGAATATTGGTTTATTAGCTAAATTAGACGTGGAATATCAAAAATCCAAAGAAATCCAAAATTAGACATCGGATCGAGTCCAAATTTTACACACATGTTGGTGTTAATCTTAATGTCGTTCGATAAAAATTTCGGAAAAATTCGCCATTAGGGGGCGCAATAAACGAGGAAATTGTATATCTTCTACAAAATTTCGCCGCGAAAACGCTACCCTGACTTCTTGCTACTCCTACCACAGTCAAATCCTTTGTATCCACAGGTTCAGGGTAGCGTTTCGAACACATGCTTCACGTTGTGCCGGCAAAACGCACATTTCTTGTCGCGTTGTGCCGGCGAAATGCACACTTCTTGGACCCCTGCATAACTGCTTGCAGTTCTAGTTATTATACTTCCCGCGCTAAAAGTGGGCCCACAGCCCAA
Source organism: Gadus morhua (assembly GCF_902167405.1). Lineage (NCBI taxonomy): Eukaryota > Metazoa > Chordata > Actinopteri > Gadiformes > Gadidae > Gadus > Gadus morhua. The sequence goes on from NC_044064.1 coordinate 16,780,749, forward strand.
ACCGTAAATGGTGCCGACACGCCAATTGCATGACTAGATCCAGGTCCGGCACCGCTACTCAGATAACAAAATCCAGACACGCCGGCCACTAGGTGGCGCTATACCAAGGAATACGCGTTTGGGGCTATAACTCCCACACTGAACCTCCCACATTCAAAACCTTGCACACACATATTCACTGGAGTCTGCTGCATCTTTTGGCATAGGCCACGCCCACTTGCGTCCAGAATTTTTTTTCGCAAAATCGCGAAAACCGCAAAACTGTTTTTTCCCTACTCCTCCCACATTTCTTGACCAATCGACACCAAACTTTGCACACGACATCTTCAGACGCACACGCAAAGAATGCATGAAACACTTTTTTGATCCGTCCTTCGATAACGAAACGGTAGCGTTTTGAATATTGGTTTATTAGCTAAATTAGACGTGGAATATCAAAAATCCAAAGAAATCCAAAATTAGACATCGGATCGAGTCCAAGTTTTACACGCATGTTGGTGTTAACCTCAATGTCGTTCGATAAAAATTTCGGAAAATTTCGCCATTAGGGGGCGCCATAAACGAGGAAATTGTATATCTTCTACAAAATTTAGCCGCGAAAACGCTACACTGACTTCTCGCTACTCCTACCACAGTCAAATCCTTTGTATCCACAGGTTCAGGGTAGCGTTTTGAACACATGCTTCGCGTTGTGCCGGCGAAACGCACATTTCTTGTCGCGTTGTGCTGGCGAAATGCACACTTCTTGGACCCCTGCATAACTGCTTGCAGTTCTAGTTATTATACTTCCTACCAAGAAAGTGCTACTACAGCCCAAACCGTAAATGGTGCACACACGCCAATTAAATGACTAGATCTAGGTACGTGAAGACTATGCAGACGACAAAATCCAGACACGCCGGCCACTAGGTGGCGCTATACCAAGGAAAGAAGCGTTTGGGGCTATAACTCCCACACCGAACCTCCCACAGTCAAAAACTTGTACGCACATATTCACTGGAGTCTGCTGCATCTTTTGGCCTAGGCCACGCCCATTTGCGTCTAGGAATATTTTTCGCTAAATCGCAAAAACCGCAAAACTGTTTTTTCGCTACTCCTCCCACATTTCTCGACCAATCAACACCAAACTTTGCACACGACATCTTCAGACGCACACGCAAAGAATGCACAAAACACTTTTTTGATGCGACCTTCGACGACGAAACGGTAGCGTTTTGAATATTGGTTTATTAGCTAAATTAGACGTGGAATAGCAAAAATCCAAAGAAATCCAAAATGAGACATCGGATCGAGTCCAAATTTTACACACATGTTGGTGCTAACCTTAATGTCGTTCGATAAAAATTTCGGAAAATTTCGCCGTTAGGGGGCGCAATAAACGAGGAAATTGTATATCTTCTAATTGGCCAAAGGAATGTTCTTCAAACTCAAGGGAAACCATCAAGGGGCAAACCCGAGTCTATATAGAAAATATGGCCAAGAATTATTAATGTGGGCGGGAGTTATTTGGCAAAGGAAAATTGTCCTTGGAAAATTTCGCCACAGGGCGGCGCCAAAAAACGACGACATTGTCTATCTCCTATTTGGCCAATGTTCTGAAAACGCGTTTTAGGCTATAACTCCCACACCGAAGCTCCCACAGTCAAAACCTTTATATCCACAGGTTCAGGGTAGCGTTTTGAACACATGCTTCGCGCTGTGCCGGCGAAACGCACATTTCTTGTCGCGTTGTGCCGGCGAAATGCACACTTCTTGGACCCCTGCATAACTGCTTGCAGTTCTAGTTAGGGGTCCAAGCCAACAGGTTGGATCCCTATTGTTTTTGTAAGGATTTTTAGGGGTCCAAGCCAACAGGTTGGATCCCTATTGTTTTTGTAAGGATTATTATTATTCCGACATGCTAATCCTAAAAGTGTGCCCACAGCCCAAACCGTAAATGGTGCCGACACGCCAATTGCATGACTAGATCCAGGGCCCTGAGTTCTAAGCAGACGACCAAATCCAGACACGCCGGCCACTAGGTGGCGCTATACCAAGGAAAGATGCGTTTGGGGCTATAACTCCCACACCGAACCTCCCACAGTCAAAAACTTGTACCCACATATTCACTGGAGTCTGCTGCATCTTTTGGCCTAGGCCACGCCCATTTGCGTCTAGAATTTTTTTTCGCTAAATCGCGAAAACCGCAAAACAGTTTTTTCCCTACTCCTTCCACATTTCTTGACCAATCAACACCAAACTTTGCACACGACATCGTCAGACGCACACGCAAAGAATGCATGAGACACTTTTTTGATGCGACCTTTGACGACGAAACGGTAGCGTTTTGAATATTGGTTTATTAGCTAAATTAGACGTGGAATATCAAAAATCAAAAGAAATCCAAAATTAGACATCGGATCGAGTCCAAGTTTTACACGCATGTTGGTGTTAACCTTAATGTCGTTCGATAAAAAATTCGGAAAATTTCGCCATTAGGGGGCGCAATAAACGAGGAAATTGTATATCTTCTACAAAATTTCGCCGCGAAAACGCTACACTGACTTCTCGCTACTCATACCACAGTCAAATCCTTTGTATCCACAGGTTCAGGGTAGCGTTTTGAACACATGCTTCGCGTTGTGCCGGCGAAACGCACATTTCTTGTCGCGTTGTGCCGGCGAAACGCACATTTCTTGTCGCGTTGTGCCGGCGAAATGCACACATCTTGGACCCCTGCATAACTGCTTGCAGTTCTAGTTAGGGGTCCAAGCCAACAGGTTGGATCCCTATTGTTTTTGTAAGGATTATTATTATTATACTTCCCATCTAGAAGTGGTACCACAGCCCAAACAGTAAATGGTGCACACGCGCCAATAGCATCACTAGATCCAGGTCCGTGAACACTACGCAGACGACAAAATCCAGACACGCCGGCCACTAGGTGGCGCTATACCAAGGAATACGCGTTTGGGGCTATAACTCCCACACCGAACCTCCCACAGTCAAAAACTTGTACGCACATATTCACTGGAGTCTGCTGCATCTTTTGGCATAGGCCACGCCCATTTGCGTCTAGAATTTTTTTTCGCAAAATCGCAAAAACCGCAAAACGGTTTTTTCCCTACTCCTCCCACATTTCTCGACCAATCAACACCAAACTTTGCACACGACATCTTCAGACGCACACGAAAAGAAATACTCAAGCACTTTTTGATCCGACCTTCGATTACGAAACGGTAGCATTTTGAATATTTGTTTATTAGCTACGTTTTACGTTGAAAATCAAAAATCCAGAAAAATACCAAAATTAGACATCGGATCAAGTCCAAATTTTACACACATGTCGGTGTTACCCTTAGTGACGTTCGAAAAAGATTTCGGAAAGTTTCGCCATTAGGGGGCGCAATAAAAGAGGAAATTGTATATCTTCTACAAAATTTCGCCGCAAAAACGCCACACTGACTTCTCGCTACTCCTACCACAGTCAAATCCTTTTTATCCACAGGTTCAGGGTAGCGTTTTGAACACATGCTTCGCGTTGTGCCGGCGAAATGCACATTTCTTGTCGCGTTGTGCCGGGGAAATGCACACTTCTTGGACCCCTGCATAACTGCTTGCAGTTCTAGTTCTTATTATTATTATTCTTACCTGCCTAAAAGTGAGCCCACAGCCCAAACCGTAAATGGTGCCGACACGCCAATTGCATGAATAGATCCAGGTCTCTTCGGACTATGCAGACGGCAAAATCCAGACACGCCGGTCACTAGGTGGCGCTATACCAAGGAATACGCGTTTGGGGCTATAACTCCCACGCCAAACCTCCCACATTCAAAAACTTGTACCCACATATTCACTGGAGTCTGCTGCATCTTTTGACATAGGCCACGCCCATTTGCGTCCATAATTTTTTTTCGCAAAATCGCGAAAACCGCAAAACTTTTTTTCCTACTCCGCCCACATTTCTTGACCAATCGACACCAAACTTTGCACACGACATCTTCAGACGCACACGCAAAGGAATCGTGAGACAGTTTTTTGATCCGACCTTCGACGACGAAACGGTAGCGTTTTGAGTATTGGTTTATGAGCTAAATTAGACGTGGAAAATCAAAAATCCAAAGAAATCCAAAATTAGACATCGGAACGAGTCCAAATTTTACACACATGTTGGTGCTAACCTTAATGTCGTTCGATAAAAATTCCGGAATTTTTCGCCATTAGGGGGCGCAATAAACGAGGAAATATTATATCTTTTAATTGGCCCAAGGAATGTTCTTCAAACCCGAGGGAAACCATCAAGGGGCAATCCCGAGTCTATATAGAAAATATAGCCAAGAAATATTAATGTGGGCGGGAGTTATTTGAAAAAGGAAAATTGTCTTTGGAAAATTTCGCCACAGGGCGGCGCCAAAAAACGAAGACATTGTCTATCTCCTATTTGGCCAATGGAATGTTCTGAAAACGAGTTTTAGGCTATAACTCCCACACCGAAGCTCCCACAGTCAAAACCTTTATATCCACATGTTGTTTACGGTAGCGTTTTGAATACTTGCTTCGCGTTGTGCCGGCGAAACGCACATTTCTTGTCGCGTTGTGCCGGCGAAATGCACACTTCTTGGACCCCTGCATAACTGCTTGCAGTTCTAGTTAGGGGTCCAAGCCAACAGGTTGGATCCCTATTGTTTTTGTAAGGATTCTTTTTATTAGGGGTCCAAGCCAACAGGTTGGATCCCTATTGTTTTTGTAAGGATTCTTTTTATTTTTATACTTACCTCCCTAAAAGTGTGCCCACAGCCCAAACCGTAAATGGTGACGACACGCCAATTGCATGACTAGATCCAGGTCTCTTCGGACTATGCAGACGACAAAATCCAGACACGCCGGCCACTAGGTGGCGCTATACCAAGGAAAGACGCGTTTGGGGCTATAACTCCCACACCGAACCTCCCACATTCAAAACCTTGTACACACATATTCACTGGAGTCTGCTGCATCTTTTGGCATAGGCCACGCCCATTTGCGTCTAAAATTTTTTTTCGCAAAATCGCGAAAACCGCAAAACTGTTTTTTCCCTACTCCTCCCACATTTCTTGACCAATCGACACCAAACTTTGCACACGACATCTTCAGACGCACACGCAAAGAATGCATGAAACACTTTTTTGATGCGACCTTTGGCGACGAAACGGTAGCATTTTGAATATTGGTTTATCAGCTAAATTAGACGTGGAAAATCAAAAATCCAAAGAAATCCAAAATTAGACATCGGAACGAGTCCAAATTGTGCACACATGTTGGTGCTAACCTTAATGTCGTACGATAAAAATTTCGGAAAATTTCGCCATTAGGGGGCGCAATAAACGAGGAAATTGTATATCTTCTACAAAATTTCGCCGCGAATACGCTACATCTCCTATTTGGCCAATGTTCTGAAAACGCGTTTTGGGCTATAACTCCCACACCGAAGCTCCCACAGTCAAAACCTTTCTATCCACATGTTGTTCACGGTAGCGTTTTGAACACATGCTTCGCTTTGTGCCGGCGAAACGCACATTTCTTGTCGCGTTCTGCCGGCGAAATGCACACTTCTTGGACCCCTGCATAACTGCTTGCAGTTCTAGTTATTATTCCCCCCCTAGAAGTGGGTCCACAGCCCAAACCGTAAATGGTGCCGACACGCCAATTGCATGACTAGATCCAGGTCCCTGAGTTCTAAGCAGACGACCAAATCCAGACACGCCGGCCACTAGGTGGCGCTATACCAAGGAAAGACGCGTTTGGGGCTATAACTCCCACACCGAACCTCCCACATTCAAAACCTTGTACACACATATTCACTGGAGTCTGCTGCATCTTTTGGCATAGGCCACGCCCATTTGCGTCTAAAATTTTTTTTCGCAAAATCGCGAAAACCGCAAAACTGTTTTTTCCCTACTCCTCCCACATTTCCTGACCAATTGACACAAAACTTTGCACACGACATCTTCAGACGCACACGCAAAGGAATCGTGAGACAGTTTTTTGATCCGACCTTCGACGACGAAACGGTAGCGTTTTGAATATTGGTTTATGAGCTAAATTAGACGTGGAAAATCAAAAATCCAAAGAAATCCAAAATTAGACATCGGAACGAGTCCAAATTTTACACACATGTTGGTGCTAACCTTAATGTCGTTCGACAAAAATTTCGGAAAATTTCGCCATTAGGGGGCGCCATAAACGACGAAATTGTTTATCTTCTACAAAATTTCGCCGCGAAAACGCTACACTGACTTCTCGCTACTCCTACCACAGTCATATCCTTTGTATCCACAGGTTCAGGGTAGCGTTTTGAACACATGCTTCGCGTTGTGCCGGCGAAACGCACGTTTCTTGTCGCGTTGTGCCGGCGAAATGCACACTTCTTGGACCCCTGCATAACTGCTTGCAGTTCTAGTTAGGGGTCCAAGCCAACAGGTTGGATCCCTATTGTTTTTGTAAGGATTTTTCCTATTATTATTAGGGGTCCAAGCCAACAGGTTGGATCCCTATTGTTTTTGTAAGGATTTTTCCTATTATACTTACCTCCCTAAAAGTGGGACCACAGCCCAAACCGTAAATGGTGCCGACACGCCAATTGCATGACTAGATCCAGATCTCTTCGGACTATGCAGACGACCAAATCCAGACCCGCCGGCCCCTAGGTGGCGCTATACCAAGGAATACGCGTTTGGGGCTATAACTCCCACACCGAACCTCCCACATTCAAAACCTTGTACACACAGATTCACTGGAGTCTGCTGCATCTTTTGGCATAGGCCACGCCCATTTGCGTCTAGAATTTTTTTTCGCAAAATCGCGAAAACCGCAAAACTGTTTTTTCCCTACTCCTCCCACATTTCTTGACCAATCGACACCAAACTTTGCACACGACATCTTCAGACGCACACGCAAAGAATGCATGAAACACTTTTTTGATCCGACCTTCGACGACGAAACGGTAGCGTTTTGAATATTGGTTTATGAGCTAAATTAGACGTGGAAAATCAAAAATCCAAAGAAATCCAAAATTAGACATCGGAACGAGTCCAAATTTTACACACATGTTGGTGCTAACCTTAATGTCGTTCGACAAAAATTTCGGAAAATTTCGCCATTAGGGGGCGCCATAAACGACGAAATTGTTTATCTTCTACAAAATTTCGCCGCGAAAACGCTACACTGACTTCTCGCTACTCCTACCACAGTCATATCCTTTGTATCCACAGGTTCAGGGTAGCGTTTTGAACACATGCTTCGCGTTGTGCCGGCGAAACGCACGTTTCTTGTCGCGTTGTGCCGGCGAAATGCACACTTCTTGGACCCCTGCATAACTGCTTGCAGTTCTAGTTAGGGGTCCAAGCCAACAGGTTGGATCCCTATTGTTTTTGTAAGGATTTTTCCTATTATTATTAGGGGTCCAAGCCAACAGGTTGGATCCCTATTGTTTTTGTAAGGATTTTTCCTATTATACTTACCTCCCTAAAAGTGGGACCACAGCCCAAACCGTAAATGGTGCCGACACGCCAATTGCATGACTAGATCCAGATCTCTTCGGACTATGCAGACGACCAAATCCAGACCCGCCGGCCCCTAGGTGGCGCTATACCAAGGAATACGCGTTTGGGGCTATAACTCCCACACCGAACCTCCCACATTCAAAACCTTGTACACACAGATTCACTGGAGTCTGCTGCATCTTTTGGCATAGGCCACGCCCATTTGCGTCTAGAATTTTTTTTCGCAAAATCGCGAAAACCGCAAAACTGTTTTTTTCGCTACTCCTCCCACATTTCTCGACCAATCAACACCAAACTTTGCACACGGCATCTTCAGACGCACACGCAAAGAAACCCTCAGACAGTTTTTTGATCCGACTTTCGACGACGAAACGGTAGCGTTTTGAACATTGGTTTATTAGCTACGTTTTACGTCGAAACGCAAAAATTCAAAAAATACCAAAATTAGACATCGGATCAAGCCCACATTTTAGACACATGTCGGTGTTACCCTTAATGGCGTTCAATAAAAATAACGGAATTTTTCGCCATTAGGGGGCGCTATAAACGAGGAAATTGTATATCTTCTAATTGGCCCAAGGAATGTTCTTCAGACTATAAGGGAACCATCAAGGGGCAAACCCGAGTCTATATAGAAAATATGGCCAAGAATTATTAATGTGGGCGGGAGTTATTTGGCAAAGGAAAATTGTCTTTGGAAAGTTTCGCCACAGGGCGGCGCAAAAAAACGACGACATTGTCTATCTCCTATTTGGCCAATGGAATGTTCTGAAAACGCGTTTTAGGCTATAACTCCCACACCGAACCTCCCACAGTCAAAACCTTTATATCCACATGTTGTTCACGGTAGCGTTTTGAACACTTGCTTCGCGTTGTGCCGGCGAAACGCACATTTCTTGTCGCGTTGTGCCGGCGAAATGCACACTTCTTGGACCCCTGCATAACTGCTTGCAGTTCTAGTTATTCTTCCCCCCGTACTTGTGGGACTACAGCCCAAACCATAAATGGTGCACACGCGCCAATTGCATGACTAGATCCAGGTCCGGCACCGCTACTCAGATAACCAAATCCAGACGCGCCGGCCACTAGGTGGCGCTATACCAAGGACAGACGCGTTTGGGGCTATAACTCCCACACCGAATCTCCCACATTCAAAAACTTGTACGCACAGATTCACTGGAGTCTGCTGCATCTTTTGGCATAGGCCACGCCCATTTGCTTCCATAATTTTTTTTCGCAAAATCGCGAAAACCGCAAAAGTGCTTTTTCCCTACTCCTCCCACATTTCTTGACCAATCGACACCAAACTTTGCACACGACATCTTCA